>NC_066838.1:23521642-23821642 GCF_001640805.2 Lates calcarifer | reverse complement strand
GAGTGACAGATTGTATCTGGAGGAGTGTAGTGTGAAAAACAGTCTGCACTCAGTGGCTGTCTAAACGATTTATAACCACCTCTGATGAGAGAAATTAACCAGAATACTAAATTCATTTAAGCTCTTTGACAATGTCACACTATTTAAAGTACCAGCTCTCTTTCTCTAATAGTCATGTGTGATGTAGTTCTGGTTGTTGTCTTTCTGTCACCTGGTGCTCTCTGGGTCTGTTTATGTCCAGAAGGAATGCATGCAACTTACGATTTCTTTAAGCAGCTGTGAGTGGAAATTGCTTTTTGGGGAGACATTTATGACCCCATTCAAAGGCTGACATCTCAAACACAGGAAGGAAGGAACTGAGAAGTGCCATACAGTATCAAGAGATCCATTTAAAACTCCTGCTATCTCCCTGAAAAAAGGATGAAACCATGGAAAAATCAAAGCAAAATGTAACATTTTCTGATAAAATTGTTGCTATATTTAAACAGAAACTAAATACAACACATGCTCAAAATAAGGTGTGACCTGTCTCATCATTCATTTATTATTCACTCTAAAAGCCAACATATGCAAAGTAAATTAAGCTTGATTCTAACAGCTGAAACTCTCCCTTCAACCAACTCTCTAAAGTTGTTGTATGCCAGAGAAAAAGCACTTAACTCAGCCATGATGTCACATATGGAACAGGGGAAGGGGGAAAAAATGGGCTCTCCTCCTCAAGAGTGCTCAGGATTAGGGTCTGGAAGTCTGTTAGATAATAGATCAAAGAGATACACCAGAGAGCACTTCTTGCTTTTCCCACATAACACTCATCTTCATACATAATGGAATTTGAGGAGCTTTTTTGCAATTCCACCTGAAGATCAGGCGACAGACTTTGGTTCTGAAATCACACACAATGTTCAGAAGGGTCACCAGTGACACCACAGATCAGATTATAATATAAATGTGAGTGTGGTTACTGATAATTCAAGAGCATAATTTAGCCCAGTCCAGAGCCAGAGAAGAATCAGAACAAGGTGCTCATTATGAATGGAGTTTATTTAGTTTATGTTCCTGAAGCTGTGAACAATTTGTTGCTTATTAATTTTGAGCAGCAAAACAAACAAAATCTCTAAATTAGATTTCCTGTTTTTGCAGATTCAAAAGAGGAGCTATCCTCTGTAAAAGCCATACATTATTTTAGTGAAGGAAAAGTACAAGTAGCAAAATGTAGGGTACTTAAAGCATCAAGGGCAACACCTACTTATTATGCAGCAGACCGGCCCCTTGAGTGACATATTACATTATCAAAATATGATTATTGATTATTGATGTGGTTTAGCGAAAGGGAGCTAAATGTTAGCTAATAGTCTGACATTTATACCCTTTATGTTTGATACCACTCTCATAGCCTGTCTGCCTCATACAGTACCTAAATATGAGGCTACAGCCTGCAGCTGGCTAGCTGAGCTTAGCTTGAAGCCTGGAAACATGCCGAAACAGCTAGTTTGGTTTTTCCAAAGGTAACAATAAAGCTCACTGTTAACATGCTACACCTCATTTGTTTAAAAAAGAAACTGAAACACTCCAAGTCTGTATTTTACAGGGTTTTATGCAATGTACTTCTTGTCTAGGCAGCCAGGCGCTAACTCTACCTTTGGAAAGAACCAGGCTAATGGTTTCCCTCTATTTGCAGTCTTTATGCTAACCTAGGCTAACTAACAGCTAACCATAGTTTCATATTTAACAGACAGGCATCTCAGTGCTATCAATTTTGTACAAAGTACAGTATTTCCTGCATAAATGTAATTAAGTAGCATGAAATAGAAGTATAGGTACAGCTGAATTGAGCTGATGCAAAATTTCACATCATTAAAATGTAAATTTTGAATTTTGTGGCATAGTTAAATGTATATGAGGTAAAAGATGAGATATGTAATATGTCACACGAGCTTAAATGTATGACTACTAAATGGGTATTATCATAATATTTCTTTGCTATGTATTGTGAGAACTGTTTCCTTTTCTGTTAGAAGACAGCTCACCTTTAGAAACACAAACAAAGTCTGAGGTGAAACTTTAGTGCAGGCAAAGAGTCATTCATCAAACTTCAACAACTTCATCTGAGTTTGTGGCCATGCTGAGCCACAAAATGTAGGAGTCTGCATCAGGAGAGCCATTAGTGCTGAGGGACGAGAGAGAAATCAATGGTCAACTGTTCACAGGAGACTCCTATTCAGGTCCAGCCTTCACTCTCTGCAAATACTAAGTGCTGAAGTCTGAGTGTAAAAATGGCCAGAATAATAGATAGCCACAAGAAGAACAGGCACTTTATTGAAAAATCTATTGGGAGAGCAACTTGGCTTTTAGAAAATAAGACCTTGATATGTGGTCTAATGTTTTCTACAATTGACATCTACTTCATAGATTCAGAATGAGGACTTGAAAATATTTATTTCCAAAAAAAAAGTAAAAAAAAAAAAAATCAATACTACAAGACTGCAATCCAGTTTCAAAGCAAACTTCACCCTTTACTCTTATAACTCTGCTGCCACCTTATGGTCAAACAGGAGAAAACCATGGCACAAAGAAATTCACTGAATTTCACGTTGTGTCCATTTGTTCCACACTTTATTCTTTTACATTTTAGAATTTCTGTTTGCTGAAAATAAACATTATTAGTTCTGATGCCTCAGGAAATTACACTTGAAAATAGTGTATGAAATTATGCCCTAATGATTAATTTTCATATCCAAAAGTTATTCAGTGTTAAACATGACAACATTGATTGAACTAATGTGCTAAGACAACAATTAATTATTCTAAAATCTCAAAACTATAACTGTGATATCTCCAAAGTTAACAGTAATGTTACTTCAGTGGTCAATGATTAAACTGCTAGAAACAATAACTGTTGCTGTTAAATGGCCTGCACATATGTGACCTTTAGGCCTAAGAGTTCTTTCTGGCAAAGAAATAGCTTATGATGCAGTTACAGTCTTTTCATTTCCATAAAAACACACCAAACCCTCCACTTATACCTGTTTTTAGCTCTGGTTCTTGAGACAGTTTTGTTCAGGATTATTGGAACCTTGGTGCTAGCCACTGAATTATCCTGCATTTCCACCAATTTTGAGCAAAATTACTGTAATCAAGGATGGCAAAATTTAATGAGGATGTTGCACAATGCACAATGGTGCCTTCTCCATCCTCTCTTTCCAACCAGAACAGGATACACCTGCTGATGTTGTTACGGTTTGCACTTGAAAACCTGCTGTTTTTTGGATCCAGCTGGGAACTGACTTTTTGGGTTCTGAATCAATTTATTTTTGGTGGAAATGCTCAGAGCCATTCAAATTTAGGTACGCCAACTGGAATGGAACCATTTTGGTGGAGAAGGGGCATCATTGTGGGATACCTTCCAGTGTGTGTGTATCTGAGTAGAGTGTGTGAGGAGAGAGCTGCTCTATTGTACTCTGCTGTGGCTGAGTGGACACAATCAGTGGAACGCCATGGATGACCACATTCTGGCTTCCCAGCCCGATGTTTGGCACCAGCAGCGCACTTTCCTCACAAGGTAAGGCACTCTCCTCAACCGTAACTGTCCCTCCTGGTTTGGACATGGCTGCTGCTGGTCCACACACCATGTCAGGTGGCGTTGCTGTTGTTACCATGGCGGTGTTCCCTTCCGTCACCACTGTAACCTCTGTGCCACCTTCCTGGATCAAGGCGTTGAGGCCCTCCAGTTCAGAGCAGGTGGTGATGAAAGTCTGCGTGCTGCTGCTGGAGTCCTGAGCGGTTATTGCCGTCTGCAGCAGGGCCTGGTGCAGCGGGTTGTTGGTGTCTTCAGGAGTGAGCTGTGTCAAGAGGACCGTCTGGGGTTCAAGGGTGGCTTCTGCAGTCTGGGACGACCCGAGGGGTTGCATAGGAGCTAGCAGGTTGACCTGTTGGATCATGGAGTTCACTACCATGTCCTGGCTTTCTGGGCTTAGCAGGACCATGTTGGTCTTACTCTGACTATCCACACCAGCTGGGATTAAGGAGTTCTCCTGGCCCAGAGGGTGAGATACGATGATTTTGAGCTGTGCATTGCTGTAAGGAGCCATTGAGTCAGATGGGAGAGGAACTTCAAGCTGGGTGTTGGTCTGTGAGGTGATAACAGGAACCAGGTTGACTGCATTGGCTGAGGCAGAGAGATGGAGCTGCAACACATTCTGAGTGTCTCTGTGTTGCTTTTTGTGGCTCCGCAGGGAGTCTTCCCTGACAAACGAAGCATCGCACGAGTCGCAGCAGAAGGCTCGAGCTGCATCTAGTTTGGCCCTGTACCGGGAGCTGAGAGGCTTTGGGGAGTCACCTCCTCCACTTTTCCCTCCTCCTCTGCCACCTTTCCCACCGCTGCCTTTCTCTGGCTTATCTGAGTGGCACTTCTTTTTGTGAATGACAAGGTTGCTGCGCTGCTTGGAGGCAAAGTTGCAGAAGTCACATTTGAAGGGTCGCTCCTCTGAGTGGATCCTCTCGTGGACTTTGAGCGCCCCCTTGCTGGAGCAGGAGTAAGTGCATTTGGAACACTGCATGGGCTGAATGGGCTGGTGTTCTCTCGTGTGCTCCCGCAGAGCAGTCTTGTTGGAACACTTGAAGTCACAGTGCATGCAGTGGCAGGAGTTCTCAGTGCCATGTTTGATCTGAATGTGAGATTTCAGGTTGCCTTTCATGGCGCAGCGGTACTCGCAAAAGTCACATTTGTAAGGCTTTTCACCAGAGTGTATCCGGATGTGCCTCTTCAGATCGGAGTTGATTTTGAACTTTGCATCGCACTGTTGGCACTGGAAAGGTGCATCCCCTTTGAGAGAGAAAAAGAAAACATGCTATAAAATAACACAAAATGTTTTCAATGCAGTCTACAAAACACCATGCCACAGCTGCTGACAATTCAGGGTTTTTTGTCTCCCTACCAGTGTGAGAGCGGAGGTGCACGGTGAGCTGGCTGGAGTTGCGGCTGGCATAGGGACAGATCTGGCATTTAAATGGCCGTTCATCATAGTGGATACGCAGGTGCTTCTTCAAACTGCTGCTGTCTGCTGCTGCATAGGGACAGTGTTTACACTTGTGCGGCTTCTCGCCTGTGTGTGAGCGGCTGTGCATGTTGAGCTTGTCCCGCCGACTGAAGCGCTTGTGGCACAGCTCGCATTCAAACGGCTTCTCACCTGGATGGCGGATGGTAAAAACAACTTGTGTCAATATCTGATTCTTAAGGCCTCCAGCAACAGAGCATCACATGTGCAGAAGTGTTGACATACCAGTGTGGGTTTTGAGATGCCGCTCCATGTCTTTTTGGCCATACTGTGTTTTAAAAGTGCAACCTGTGGGTGAAAAGAAATAGTGCTTTTACAAGGTGTGTGTACTTGTGGAAAGTTAATCTAACTTCGACTGGCAGGAGGTACAGTTCTCCCTGCTCAGCGGCTGAAAAGAAGGAATGTGTTACAGTCATAAACCACAAGAGGCACCAACCTGAGAAACAGCAGCTGTGTCTCTTTGAAGTCAGGGTAGGTTTTAATTTTTTGGAGGGTGTTTTCTGTGCTTTGGTCAGGATCTTTTTGACACCTCTCACCACACAGGTCTGGTAGGTTTCCTCGAAAACAAACTCAGCGCTGGAATCTGAGCAGGACAAGAATGCATCAGATTTTCAGTGCATAAAACAATCAGACTGCAAATCAAGGCTGCATGTGAAATATTAACTACAAAACCACAGCTACAGTGTTTTACCTGTAAGAGCGGCTGTTGCAGAGGTGGCTGATGGGTCAGAGGTGGGCAGGGAACACCCATTTTGCTTATGGGCGAGAAAGACCTCAAAATTATTGTACTGCTGCTTGCAGAAGCCACAGATATGGATGTCTGGACTCACCTCCACCACAACAGGGTGTCCTGCAGCAACTGCAGAGAGCAGACAACACAAAACAGGAACCCATGATTTTAACAGGAAGTTGTATGATGTACGTATATGAACCTGGCGACAAGATATATACAATATTAGGAATGAGTTGTAACAGACGTGATTTATTTAAGGACCTCGTTAACGGCTGTTTTCCTTTACCTTCGGTGTTGTATGTTGCCATTTTCGGGCTTGTTTTGCTGTAGATCAGCTCATCGTCTGGCCCCTCAAAGCCTACACCACGTCCACCATGTTGTTAAACTGTACCGGCTCGACTGTACATACAGCCAGCACAGCTACTACATATTTCATATTGTAAAATCTACCGCGGTTTGGACATCAATGACAATAGCAGTTTACTTCTCTGAGAACACTGATACAGATCGGTTTTACGACATGCTACGTGGGGTTTGCGGCAGCAGTGAGGGTTTTTTGTCCGAGTGACGTCATGCGTTGCTTTTAATGCGGTGGGAAAAATCTAAATTACCGTTTGACAGGAAATCATGCCCTCAGTTATGTTTTATTAACTCGTTTCTTATCTGATCTAAGTTTTTTTTACATAATGAAAAATCATCAAGCTGACAGCTGTATTAAACAATATTTGTTTAATCTACATATTTATTTTTTAATTGTCAAGTGTATACATTATATTCTGAGTCAGTTAATCAAAAATACCAATTGCAAACCTGAGGTCTTCACGTTTGTTCATGCTACCCCTTATGCTACCTGTCTTAATCTAAAATATTTTGGAAGAAACCCACTTCATTTGTAACTTCAGACAAACAAGTGCTGGTCATTTTGTCCCCATCACTTGTACTGAATTTACATCAGGAATGTGTTTTTTAATGGCCAATATGAACAGAAGGAATGGTCACAGGAGACAAATCTGTTCAGACGGGTACTTGTGAACTCACCCTTTAACATATACTGGGCTAATTCTTATGTAAAAAGCAGTGGGATTGCTGAGGTTTGGTATTTGCGAGTCATTGAATGCAGCATTACTATTGTTGTAAGGAGTTGAACTCAACAGCTGCCGACCAAACCACATACGATGTTCACAAATTTTTATTTACTTATTCTCTAAAAGACTAGAAGACCTACTCAAAGACAACTTTAACAGATAAATTACAGCATTTGCCTCAAAGAGAGAGACGTTTAAGCGAACTGAAAAGGTTCTCATGCTAATATCCTTTCCAGAGAGCCTAGCAGGGCCATTACTGCCACCTGTCGTGTTGGAAGTCGTATAAAATGGCCTACTTTAACAAACTATTTGTTTGTTGGAGTCGCACAACATATATTTGAATTCAACCGACGTGTGTTTAAAGAGTCAAAAGGCTGCAACGTTAGCACATTTCAGAATATAGCCTTAGCACCGACCGTGATGCCTACAACGACTTAAAAGACTATTTCTCGTGTGAAAGGTAAGCTTTCTGTTGTAGGACACTTAAATACACACACTCCACCATCTTTCAAGTAAGGGCAATTTACTGGGTTGTTGGGGTGAGTGAATGAGAATGCCTCTTTTTATGCCAGAGCAGTTGTGCTGGTGTGAATAAGCCATGAAAGTGACTGACATACAGCTCCATTTTCAGTGGCAGGTCCTTAACTGCCTGATTGCCACTGTGAAGCTCAGGAATTTCCTTACGCCGACTTTCCTGCATGGCAAAGGCACAGGACTGATTCCTTCCCTGCTGAAACAGCAAATCCTTGAGTCAGACATGAGGTGCGCGCACACGCACACCACAAACACAGGCACAGACACATGAACACACACACACACACACACACAATTGCAGGGCCTTTCATGGCCTGCCCACATGAATCTGACTAGTTGATTTACCATTGTCTTTGAATTTGATTTTGTCAGGATTGTCCACACAGATTCCCATAGTTGTATGGTAACTGTTCATGTCATATTAAAAAGAAAGTACTGTTTTCTCAGGGCATTTTGAGATTTGAATGACATGAAATGGAGACAATTAAATAAATAATTAGATCTTGACCGAAGAGCGTGCAAATCACATGCACATAAATCCCCCCACAAACTCAGTACAGTTAAATGTACATCAAAAGACCACATTTGCATGAGACACTCAAATGACTCAGATCTGTGGTAATTAAAGAAAGACTTGTGTCAACCCCCCAGCAGTGGAGAACAGGCCAGTACGACTTTGATCTAGACTAAATATTTCACAATCAAAAGAATTGTAAATTTGCTCTTTTCACTTTTCACACTCACAGCTTACGATTCTCCTCCCTCTTGTTATGACGGAGTAATTTGGTCCTTTCATTATTTGGCCTGCACCAACAGTAATGTGCGTCGTTACACCCAGTAGGGCTGCAGCTAACATCATGGTTACCTAGAATACAAGTTAATGTACTTGTATTCCTTGTATTTTGTCCAACCAACAATCCAAAGTACTAAGATATCAAAGTTACTATAATAGAAAACAAAAGAAACCTGTTAATATTCACATTTAAAAAAACGAACACTGCTACGTTCTTGCCATCTTTGCTTGATGAATTGCTTAAGTGATTAACTGATAATCAGAAGTGTTGGCAATTAATTTTCTGTCAGCTGACAGAACTGGTTATTAGTTACTATTGTAGTAATGTTTGGACTGATGGATTGGATGTTTTGGGACCGTTTAGTTGTGTTTTTTAGGCATTTCAGGTTAGTTTCAGGTATTTTGTGACTGTATTTGTACATGCAGCGTCTTGGCCCCTATTCACAATCTCCTCCAGCTCATTGGGTTATCCCATCTTCACCCATTCCTATTATGTTTTGAACAGTATGATTTTATTTGTACTTTATTCTGATCTGTGTGAAACAAATCAAATGAAAATGAAACGACTAATCAGTCGGCTAATTGTTAAAGCTCTAATTTACAGTCCTTAACCAATCTCAACTGGTGAAGTACTCTGCATGCTGCTTTTTCACAAGGCTTCCCCCTATCCTTTTAAAACAATAAACTCTTATTCAGTAGTGGTCTTCAGAAAAAAGTACTATTTGGACATCCAGCTGTGCCAGTTCTAATTTGTAGACGTGCCCCTTTCCCATTCATTGAGAAGCCCAAGTATTCAGTGAGTGATGTAATGTCCCTCTTTTCCCCAATGAGACAAGGGCAACAATAGGGGGGAGTGCCTCTGTCACATTATTTTCCCCCACCGAGGCACGCCAGCTGCTTACAGTTGCTTAATGGCTACGAGCTGTCACAAGGCATCACAGCCCGCTGCCACACAGGAGCGGCAGATGCTTTAATTGCACAATGACTTGTAGGTTGTCAACAGCAATTATACCAGGCTTCCACCTGAGGGCACCCAAAGAACACCGTCTTCCCACTTCACTGGCAAGACACAAGCCTCAGAAGCTGGCTGCTACACATAAACCTGATCTCTGAGTTTTGCTTCTGTCCAGACAAGAGCTGCAGACAGATTCCAAGTCTCTTTTTAGCTTAATGGTTTAGCCATGTGCTGCAAGGATCTGGGCAGGATTGTCAGACAGCAGGCTCAGGACCCCAAAATCATATTTAGACATAAAATATTTATCTAGCTTTGCCACCTTAGGGCCCACTGCTCACCGTGCTGCGGCAGGTCGTGGTGTGCAGAGTTTGAGTAATTTTGCTCATTATTAATTCATGTCATTTTTTTTTCTTTGTGATTCAGGGGAGGCTCATTCGCTGCTGCCAGTCCTAAGATTATTATCATTAAGAGGAAGCAAATAAAATGGTGAGTTCAAAGCTGTGCCGCAACATGCTTCAGCCCACATTTGTTCACGTATCTAAATGGTTTGTTATATATAAATATATATATATATGTGTTTATATAGAACACTGAGAAAATACTGTGTAATGTGCTTAGATTTGTGGTTTAATCTATTCATAGGAACCCCTGAAATTATAATTAAGCAACTCAGAAACCAAACACACACAGTGACCTTCTGTTTGTGTCATGTCAAATTGAATGGGTAAAAGATGTCCCAAGTCCAGTGTTTGTTTTGAGCCATAAGACAAATTATACACACATGTATGAATTCCTTTGGTCAACAGCTGCCATCGCAGCATCAGATAAAACGGAGCCAAAGTCTGGGAACCATCAGATGCCTCCAACACTCCCACTTTATCATATAAAAAGACAGTGTACACAAGTGCGCACACACACACAGACTTGCACACGCGAAGCAAGTGCAGCCGTGCTACACATAAAAGGCGCACATGCTCACACGCAAATCAGCGCTATGCTCTTTGTATCTGCCAACTGATGCAGATGATAGGGCTGCAGATGAGTGCAGGCTAACCAGAGACTAGAGGATACATGTGGCTTCATAGACAATAGCAGGAGGAGAGTATTCAACCCTTAGAAACATGCTGGGATATAAATGAAGACAAAATTGTAACCATTTTTGTGCAGTATAAAATTTTATGTATTGTTAAGAGTTGTTAAGTTTTTGCTGATATAGAGACTCAAATGTTAATGTAGCCACAGTGGCAGGTATGCAAAATGTGAATTTTACCAATAAGAAAACAAAAGGAGCTTCCTGGTCTCCTAATTAAAAAAAGGATTTCTATAAAAACAGAAGTATTTTAGTAGACTCCCATACTAGAAGAAGAAGATACTGTTGGTGCCTTGTACTATACTTTAGTGTCAGCAGGGGGTGTCCAAAATCAGGCTAGGGAAAGAGACCCTGTGCTTGTTTGAAGCAGCTTACAAGGCAGTGCTCCAGTTTGTAGTAGCTGACATTTTGGAACCAGTGGGTCAGCAAAATGGAGAAGCCATGGAGATGTATCAAAACCAGTGAGACTTTTGATCACAGGATGGCTGCTTGTAATTTATTGTGGCTGTTTGTTTTTTCTTTATAGTGAGTCCTAATTATCGTCGCTGGGAACTGACCATTAACATTATTGTGCAAGTAGGTTTCAGGTGTTGCTTTTTACTCCCAAGTAGAACAGAGCAGGAAATGAGGCCATGGGCTGAATATTTTGGGTTTAGACAGATGTACAGGGCTAAATCTAAACAAAAGGTGGTGCATGTGTGTGTGCGCATGCATGTATGATGTGCGAATGTGTGTGCGCACACGTGCATTTTTTTTGTGTGAAGTTGTCAGTGATGTCATGATGGAGGAGGGAATCTTGATAGTTAGACAGATAACAATGAGGGTGGCTTATTCATGCCCTGCACACACACACCTACAGACACACACACACGGCATCATCATCGTCACAGAGGGAGCAAGGCTCATAATTGGACAGAGGTGTCTGTAGATAATGAAGCCAGACCTCACACCTGCCAAACCTTGGGGATTTCACTTGACTGGCCACTTAAATCTTCCTCACTCTGCGGGTCTGGAGGGCAAGAGAGTGAGTAAGGAACTAATGGAAAAAAAAGCATGCGCTACAGGGAGGATCCCTGTCAGCATGAGTGTAGCGTGGACCCCCCACCCCACCACAGCTAACTCAGCCCCCACAGCTCGTTCCATACAGCACCCACCTCACTTCACTTCACTGTAAATCCTCTGGTGTCAAGGATTTCAGACGGAAATGGGGAAATGCTGCACCAGCTATTTTGTTTCAAACTCTCAAAACACTCGCTTCTCCCAAGTTGTCTTTGGTGACAGCGTTGTGTGCGGGAAGCGTATTGTGCCAGCTTTTAGTGGGGTGTCATTCGAGGTGCTGAAAGGGAAATCAGATAGACGCTTCAACGGAGAGAAATACTTCTATATAGAAAGTTTACCTGACAGTCATCAGTGAAGGTGTGACACTGTATCAGTGGTAGCAAAAAGCTACACCAATTAGGGACCAAGTTTACTCTGGCAAAATCTTAACAATTTATGAGAAACAAAATGGAATTTTGCTCTGTCTTTTTTTTTATGAGTTGATCCATAAATGAGGCTTGGAAATCATTTTCATTCTGGATACAAATATGGTTTAGATATAACACTAACTAATGCTATTCAATTGTGTTCTTTAAATACACAGACAGGAGTAAGAGACAGCAGGGGGTATCACTCTTTGTTAGCCTGTCATGAAGTCATCCATGTCAGCTTTTACATATGAGGTTGTGTCTGCTTTCAGAAGGTTGTAGTGGTAAATGGTAAGAATCAATAACTTTGTAGCGCTAAGAGAAACAAATAGAGACTGGTTGCTTTGCTTGTGGGTTAGCTGTATCCAGATGGTCTGGGTGTATGTGTCATATTTCATTCTTTATTCTGCAGGTATTGGATAAAAAGGATAAACACGTGCTTGTCAAACTCCGCTGTCTTGTGGAAGTTGTTTTGTGCCTCTGCTGCTGCCTGAAGTCCAGCTTTGACTTTAGGGCTAAAGCAAGGTTACTTGGAGAACCTCAATCATATTTCTCAGCGCTGAGAAATACTGATACAGAGACAATAGTGCTTCCTGATGGAGATTTACATGCACATCTGTAAATGCTACAGCAGCACACAGAGTCACTCAGAGAAGTTGTTAGGTGTCAGTGAAACTGCATACGATGCATACAAGCTGGCAGATTTATAGCAGGATAATGACAGAACTGCACAATATTCAATTGGGTGCAAAATCTGAATGAATTCTAAAATCATCCCCTTTTGACTGGGGCTTTCATTCAACATGAAAGGAGCCAGAAAACCCAGCCCAGGGTAGTAATCTTGGATACTTTCAGTTTAATTTTCCAGTGTCCAGGCCAGGTGGGGAGGTAAATGAGCCCAGGTGGCTCGACTGGCCTGTGATACCCAGGAGGGAAACCTTGCAATCAACAGCAACAAAAACTAGCATCCATGGTGATGGATAGTGTCACATGTCCACCTAGCGTTTGTGCTCTAAGTGCTGTGCATACTGAGGTGATAGCTCGTCTCATCCCCCACTCTGATAGATTATAGATAGACAAAAAGCTGTGTGAGCACAGCCAGTTTTGGGAAATGTGCTGTAACAGTAGACCCTGGATCATCATCGTCCCATCTTTTACCAGCTTAAGCTGCCATACGAAGACACTTTTAGTAGTTGGGAAACATTTGCTAATGTGGATCTTCTTTCCAAATTGCAGTGATAAGCAACGCTGAGATGTGCCCTGAAATGAAATCACACGGAAACCGAAAGCTTATCAAGATGAAACTGTGCAATAATACAAGAATTATCCATCACCATCCATCATGTATTTGTTTGCAGGAAACAGATTACATGGATCTTAATTGAAATATTATTTTACCTTCATTTGAATTATTTATGGGGTTGCTGACTAGATTCATACCTCAGAGAAAAACATGAACACATTATGTGATGCAAGAATGTGTGTGTGTATTTGTGAGCATTACTCATATATTATTCAAAGTGTAGAGTCAGAGTATGGTCTTATGTAGCCATATGAAGGATATCAAAGGGCTTTGATACAATTTACTTGAGATCCACTGGCCACAGCCGAGCTGTCCATTGGCCTACCATTGCTAATGAGATCGGGGGGTAAAATTGAGAGTGGTGGGCTGGCTGTCATCCGCTAGGTGATGGTTTTAAGACTAAGCAGTGATACTTCATTAATTAACCTTCACATTCTATGTAGATCTGCTCATCAAGATGCAGTTAATTAAAGAAAGGTCATTCCAAGGGCTGCTGGGAAGCGGCATTATTACAATGGAGGGATGGCACTGCTTTGAGCGAGATAACACAGGGGAGGGGGCAGGGAGAAGGCGATCACCCAGTCACTACTAAAATGGCAGACGACTTGCCAAAGCCAGTTTCTGAACTCCTGACTGTGGACCAGCTTAGTTCTAGATGTTTTTTTGTTTTTTTGGCTGTTTTTGTTTTTTATTTTTTACACTCTGTTTTGTATAGAAAGATACTGTTGAAAAGCTCTAATGGAGAAAGTCTCAGTAAAATATTCATTGCGCTCAATCGACAGCATCTATCTTTTAGCATCTCTGTATAGTTTTCCTTCCCTCTTTTTGCAGCCCCGCGTCTTCCCTGCCAATTTCTAGGGTGAAATCTACTTTCTCTGACCTTGCTCAGTGTGCAGGAAAAAAAAGCCATCTTGAGTAAATAAAAGGCCAGGAACTCAGCGGGATATAAAATAGTTATGCGTCATCTGTAAGTGAAATCCATTTCTGTGTGGTGACTTATTCATTTTGATTCCTGCCTATCTGTCTATATATCTATCTTTGTCACTGTCTGCTAAAGCACAGCTCAAAATATGTAGTCTTGTTTTGGAAGGTGGATTAAGTAGATACTGTGTTTTGTCATAAAAACACCAGCACATAAAAATGTCCCTATTAGGCTCCTATCAATCAGGAGGCGATTGTTTTTGTGAAGGTTTGCATGCTGACATAAGAACAGAGACAGTTAGCGACACCTTAGTATGAAATAATGTGTCTGTGAAATTGCCTCTCGGCCAATCACACAAGTGAGATCAGACTTAGTGTTACAAATGGCTTTCTATAATGTTTTTGCCAAGCTTTATTTTTTGATAATGGTGGCACCTCCTCTCTTGGTGCTGGCTTGTTTGGGACAGTGGCGTCAGTTTTTCAAAATGTTGCTCTACTGCAAAATTGTAGCGAGACATCAGCGCCTCCCCCGTGTCCACTCAGTCCTCCTGTAGTCATCCCTGAGTGTCTTTTGGCATTGCTTCCAATGGCAGGTGTAGAGACAAACGAGAAACGGCGCGCGAGCGTGCACGCGCGTGCATTCAAGCGTGTGTGTGTGTATATATCCCTCCCACCCCGCTACGATACAGTAACTGCTGACCCTGGACACAGTGCCATTATGGCAGACGAGGCAGGGCTCCCCTGGCAGCGGCTGGGGCGGCTGGTTGCTAGGTGGAGAGACATTACCGCGGGCCTCTGCAATAATTTATCCTAAGAGCGCGGCGAGCCGTCATGTAGCCCCTGACAGAGAGCTGCAGTACTTTATCAGCCTGCCTGTAAATCAGCCATGTGTGGGTGCAGACGGCAACATTGTTTGATCTCTTTCAGACACTCTAATAATCTGCTCCCCTCTGATTGATACCTTCACACAACAAAGCACATTACACCAGCAAACCACAGCAGCCATCAGCGTGTGTGTGTATGTGTGAATGTGTGTGTGTGCATGTGCTAATGTCTGTCTGGAAGACGTGTGTGTGTCCGTGCGTGTGTGTCTTTCTGGTGGTCATCAGTATTGCCAGTGGCCTGGGGAGGGAGAGGGAGGGGATGAATGAGTCTTCTGCAGAAACACAGGGTCATTTGGAGTCTCTAAACCAATGACAGGCTAACAGGTTCACAAAACGATCACTGGATGAAGGGAGGGGCAGGGAAGGGGGGAGGGGGGTGGGGGGGCAGTGCCACCAACCTCAACACAAGAAATCCAGCAAACAGATAAAGAGCTACTGAAGCAGTTATTCTTTTCTTAAATGGCTGCAGTTTTGTAAATGTGAATTTTGTCAAGAGGCCGTTGAAATTCTTACCACATCAGGAGGAATATTGTCTCACTTTTGATACAGATGCATGTAAACGTAACATTTTATATGTATAATAAACATTTAATTCATTTTACAGATTGAACAAAGAAAATTTCCCAGAATTTTCCTGTAAAGCTGCACAAAAATTGTTGACTGAAGAATTTGTCCATGTTTCAAATTTCAGTATTGCCAGTATTTTTTGGCTATACAACAAATGTAACTGCACAGCTGAATGCTTGTACCTTTTCTTTAGGATGCTGATATTTATTTATTTTATTCCATTCATTGCCTTCTATCAAATCAAAGCGAATTGCATCCTTTCCAGATTGCCTTCCAACTCCTTGCTTGATATGGCTCATATACAAAGGAGAGCAATGTCCCATCCAACAATACCCATACCATTTGTGCCGCTCAGCTTCAGAATGTCATTGGTTTGAGTGTGACAGTAAAACATAACTCTACCTTTTTCAGCGGGTTGCATTGGAACATGGCTTCCAATTATTCAGCTCCAAATTCAATAGCAATTTTCTGCTCAATGAAATAGTGGTTTCAATCTCTAGAGTAATGTCACTTTAGAGAGATTTTCAAAATGGCATGTCTGTGAGTGAATAGATGGACACGGGAGGATTCATTTTGCTTGAGGAAATGATACTTGTCTGCTGAAGCTTGTCATTTATTGATGAAGAGAGTACCCCTTCAGATACTATAGAATACACACTATGGGTATAGATATAGTTTTTTGCTCTAGTCATTCAATCTGTATTAAATATATCTAATTTTTAGCTTTTAGTCAGAATTTCTAAAAGAATAAAAATGCAGACCAGATGCATAACCTTATGAATGTGTTTGGTCAGATGGAGCCTATTTTGCTTCAGTGCAGCATTAAAAGTAGCACTGAACAATAAAAAAATGCAATTATAAGTGTGTTTGTGTGTAATGTATCAGTAGCCCATCCAGGGCCCCATAATGAATGCAATGCAACGTGCGATCACTGAGCCGTGCGTATGCCCCGCTCAATGCATCTCTGAAAATAAACAGAGCAATGGAAATGGTTCTCATTAGTGTTGTTTTCATATTAAGTCCCTCAGACAAGGTTGACAAACCCAGCTCCCTGTGCCAGGCTCCTCAGGGACCATCGCTTCAATACAGCTAGGGCAAACAACACCAGCCGATACCAACACCATTACCACCTCCTATAGTTACTTATCCTCCCCTCCCTCCCTGTGGAGTGCTCTGTCTACACAGACCAGGGGAAAACGCATTAAGATCTTCCAGCAGCATAGAGAAAGAGTCCTGCTTTCATTTATCACCATTGCTATTGGCCCTAAAAGGGACAAATGTCTGTTCTCCATCTCTGTGCTATTAGAATTGGAGAAATGTGTGCTGTGTGTGCGAGATGGAAGTTATTTTGTGCTCCAGAGACGATCCACTGCGAGGCTGTTAAGCAGGAAGGGAACAGGTGTGCTGAGCTTCTGGCTTCCACCATGTGTTCCAGTTGTTTCATCTGCACCTGTTTCCCCAGTCCTATATATGATGATCAAAACACTTTATTAACCATAAAGCGTTCTTGTTCGTATGCCACACTATCTGTACCTCTAAGTGTTTCTTTTAAACAGTCCCATATCATCATTAGGAAATTAAATCATGCCGCAGAGGTTATTGTGTCAAAAGCTGTGTATATTTATCAGGAAAATCTGTCCATCTTAAAAGATAAAGTTTCATTTGCTGCTTTGCAAATTGATTAAAAATTATTTAAACTACAGAAAAAGCCAGCTCACAGAAGCATTGATTAATATTTTAATGAATAAGCTGTCTTAAAATTTGAATTAGCAGAATGTAAATAGTGAAATGCAAGTGAAATGGGAATTTTCAGATATTTCTTTTTGTGACATTAACAAGAACTAAAGAGTTTAAGTTTATGGACAGGATTCCTACTGAGATTGATCTTTTTGTTTGACCAGAAACATCACCATACCAACATACCAGGCTCCATAGACAAAAACTGTGATTTTACCTTGCTGAACATGAAAGTTGCTGGAATACAGCTGCCTCAATCGGTTAGTTTATTTGTTTTTTGTAAATTAACTGAGTAAGGCAGTGTTATCCAGCAACTGTTGTGTTCTGTGGGGTAAAAATTATTGTTTTTATCAGTGGAGTCTGGTAGTGAGATATAGTGGTGTTTCTGGATAAACAAAAAGGATCTTACTGTTTAATAAAAAGGTCTATCTCTGTAGGAATCGTATACACATCATTGTCACTTGACACTTTTAATAACAATCTGAGCCTGTCAGTGGCAAACTAAGCACTTTAGTGGATGTACTTTGGTGTGGACAATTACCCACTGGATTACACTGGGTACACTGTACTTGCTCATTACTGCACTGATTCCAAATATTTTTGTCCCTACCACTCATTTGCATCCAAAAACATTGGAAAATAAGGCCCCGGTTCAAAAATACCAGAGCTATTCTTTAACAGCGATAGTCAACATAGCAAAACTGACAAAACAAAAAATGGCCTGTACTGAAATCTAATATGCCTTTTTTCACAGCAGACATTTTGACTTGTCATAGACGGAAAAGCACAGGTGTTACTAATAACATGAACAATGGCTCTGTCCCAGTAAACCATGGCAGTGTGAGCCAACATGCACACGCAATAACAGGACCCTGAATCTGAGGCAGCTAAATGGAATTCAGCCATCATTAATTTTATGATTTACTCCTGTGCTTTTCCTACCATGACATGTCAAAATGTCTGCCAACAAAAAGGCCAGAAAAAATACTGTACAGGCCACATTTTGACTGACAGATGATGTCAGGAAAGTGCAAAAAAAATTACTTAATCCAACACCACTAATTGTTTATGTTGAGTATAATTTCACAAATGCAGTTTGTAGATATGAGTGTTTTCTCTGTATGTCCCTGTGTGGCACAGTCTTGTCCTCTCCCCAACATGGAGGAGCATCTTGGCCCACCTGAGTTGTGATTTGGCAGGGCACATCATGCTGCTGCAGGCTACTGTAAATATCACCTTGCTTTCTATCTTCAAGACCTGCTTTTCCAGTAAATAGGGGGAACATGTAATTCAATATTCTGTTTCGAGCCATTTGCTTTCAGAGGACATCTAGGTGACATGACTTAGTGGCCCCGGAATGAACATAAAGATTAATAAGTAATGGCCATATAAAGATGATATTTGCACTCAGATATCCCCTTTTTTTAGATTAATGCTTTTGATCACAGGGAAATTGGTAATACAAAACGAGCAGCAGACAGCAGAAGGTATGACATCTCAACACAGTCTGGCACATTAGGATTGTGGAGTTTCTTACAGGGTTGATTCACACAAAACTTGGGAGCTGTTGATTTTTTTTTCCCTCTTGATTATAATCAGTATTTTTTGCTGGTCTTGCATGATATCTCTGACAGTGCACAATTGTGAATTACCCAAGTTGATCATGCAGCTACATCATGATTGTATATATGACACTGGTGGTGATGAGTCCAACTAGCTTGCATGTTAGAATTTATTGACAATAACGACAGCATTGAACTGCATGTCCCACGCTCTAAAATGAAATGGTATTTGGCCATCCTCTGTAATACTGTTGTTGGTCCCCCTGGCATTTTGTAATTTGTTGCAGTGTTTGTGTTCTCTTTCACACTTTAATATCACGGTATTGCTTCAATTTGAGCTGCAAGATAAAGTTCTATTTCATTTTGTGGGATTAACTTACTGGGTAGCACGCGTCTCAAGGTATTTGTTGTGTTTTGTTTTATCTATGAATTATTTAGAAGCTTCAAAAATAGAGAATGGGTTAGACGACTGTACGTCCTGTCTCTCTCAGCAATCTCAGTGAGATGTTTAATTTGGTCTGCTAGCGTGGAATAGCACTCGCCACGACTGGGATTAGGTGGTTGGCTATGTAATTTCCCTGAAGGAGGAGCATGTTGAATTGGAGAATAATGATAAAGGAAGAACTGAACATTTGAAGGAAGGAAATATGAACTTGTGATTGCTACGTGTGCTTGAAGTTGTCATGGATTTTAGCTCCAATATGAAATACTGTACTTTGCAAAAATAGATACAGCGTTGGGGGATAAAATAAACCCACACTGTTCAACTTGTTAGTCAGTAGATGGTGCTTTAATGTTAAGTCTGTAGGAATGCTATCATCATCCTTTATCCGGTCATTTCTCATAATTTACCGAACATGCTAAAGTTCACTAGGTCTATTAATGAAGTATTCCCTGTTTTTCTTTACACTCCGAAGCACTTTTTAAAAATGCTAATGGACTCCAACAAGCACCTGAGCAAGGATGAAAGTGCCCTAATTCCTGCTCAAAAGGTCACTGAGATGAGTTATAGTGGTATAAGCACCTGAAAGCTATTCCCTTGTTAGATTTGACAAAGGGAGGCTGCCATTTTCCCCCTTAAAAATAGTGTTGGGTAATAAATGATCATTTGTGGAATGTGGTTGCTACCAGCAGTGACTTTTCCTGTGACATAACTTTACTGCTGGCTGATTTACATCCTGAAAGTTGTCCCCAAAATATTTAAAAATGAGCATTTTATTCATGATGTGCGGCAGACGGCAGTGACACACACAAGAGCTCTTATTGTGCTTCTTAGGGAAAACGGCTAATTAGTTGGCCATGAAAAATGCAGGCGTGCCTGTTTTACTATCATCCTCTATTTGACTCAACAACACTTAAGGCTTTTGTAACAGATTTGCAGTTATACACACAGAATCAGCACAATATGAAATATCTGGACGCCCACACTTTGCTTTCACATCATGAAGTTACTGACACATGCATGCTACTATCAATTATGAAACACGTTGGTCTCTGGATAAACGTGCCTTCTGTACAGTAGGTGCTGTGTGCACCTCAGCATATGTGATAGTCCTTCTCAGCAGCCCTTCACAGGTCTCTGAAAGGTGCTCCTGGTGTGGATGTGGGGCTGTAGAGCAGGGATCACAGTGACAGTTTCAGGTGGAGGAGTCTATTAATAGTTTACCTCTCAGCCAAAGCATTTCATCATTTTTGGTGTCTGAGGGCTTCCTGCTTCAAAAAAAGGGGGTGAAGTTATGCATCTCAATCTACCCCTTCATATTTCATGCTGGTGAGGATTATAAATAAAAGGACAGACTTTGACCTGGGCTATTAGTTACCTGGAATCCTGTGGGTGGATGGTGCTTTGTCTTCTGTCAGCTTGTGGTGTTTTTCCTTCAGAAAGCAACAGGATTACAATCAAAGTCTTTGGGATACAATATGAGATATGATACCTGCTGCCTAGCAGTGAGAAGGAAGAAGGCGGCAGAGCTGAGGAACAACAAAAGGCAAGGCAAAACAAAACCAATCAGTCAAAATCAGCCAAAAGGGAGCATCAGAATGGAACAAGGTGTTGAATTTGACAGCAGGTCAAGCTATGGGTCAGTCTAAAGTACCACTCTGGTGATTGCTGTTTTCCCCCTTGTGTGACTCTCTTGTTTTGACCACACAAACTGGCCGAATGTCTCTGGAGACGAGCCTCTCTGACAGTGTGATGAGGAAAACAGTAAGCTAGAAAGCTCTCACTCTCTCACCTTCCCCATAGTGCAATAGATGGGCCCAACATATGCCAAAGCAGCCTGTCAGAGCTTCTTGTTGTTGGACAGACCTTTGATCTTGAACAAATAGAGAGAGGAGTCTCAGAGCGCCTGCCTCGGGGTATAAGGAAATATGGGCATCACAAAGGGTCAAATTCTGGAAGAAGGCAGTAAAATTAAAACCTTTATTGCCGTCTTTATGGCTTCATTCCCTATGGCAATTACATTATCTATGGAAAATGACAGAGCTTTGTTCCCATTATCACTGAAATCTCTAGCAAGGAGTGTCTGATGTGCTGAAAATGAAAGTGATGTATGTCAGTCTGAATATATCACAGTAGATGTGGACCTATTGTACTGTGTCAAGGTGGCAACTTTAAGCTATTTAACAGCCTGAAATTTGCTCACTTTTTTGCAAATAAACACAAGTGCTCAGATCTAGAACTAATCAAAAAAAGAAAAAGAAAACTGCACTTCAGAGTGTTTCTATCAAATCTAGATTGACAGCCCTCACTTGAAATTAATGATTTTATTTTTCTGTGACCACTCAGTTGCTAACCACCCGAAACCTCACACATTGACTTTTCTCCACAGATTGCAACTCATCCATTTTTTAATTGTGTTCATTTTTACCTGGGTCCCACCGGACCTGCAGTAGCGGTGGTCGTTGTCATCCGTCTGCTCTGACAGGAAGAGAGAGCGAGAGAGTGGCGCCACGCCACTTTCCACCCCAAGCTGATGTGTCAGGCTTATCACACAGCCGAGCGATCCTGAGGTGACATCCTCCACTGAATCAGTGACATTTCACGGACGGTGCAAATCTATCCATCTTTGTCAAGCATCCGCCTCGATTTTAGCATTCCCCGAGTTAGCATATTGATCACTAAGAAACGCATGAGTGAGGACTTCTTGTTTTCTGCTCCTTAAAATGGGCATTGTGAGTCCACTGGACTCCTCTGTCAAAGTCTACTGCTATGGGCCTTAATCTGCCCTCTTCAAAGTAGCATAAAATATGGAGGCTTTTGTCATTCAGGACCAAGAGCTCACCAAAGACTTTCTTTGCCACTTTACTCTGTGTCAAAAACTTCTCTGGAGGAAAGTTTCTATAAAGTTTATTTCGACAAGTCACTAGTTGTCGTTTTCAGTATGTTAAACATTGTGTCAGTAGTCTCTCTCTCTTCATGCTACATATTTTAATTAGATAAGTGTTTGTAATATGTAACTTGGGTGAAGATACTTTCTGTTAGCTTCTTTTTCCTCATTTGCTTTAACAACTTCATTATGGAACAAGCAGTTTACTGGCAACCATATCAAAGGACGATTTGCTAACTTGTCAAATTGGTGTACGTGTTTAGGCACATATGTGTTCAATAAACCAAGGAGCTATGCTTCCCTGAGCTGCTTTACTTAACAACAATGGAGCTTTGTTTCCATCAGTTAAATTACTGTGACGCATTTCGTAAAAACACATGAGAAAGAACCCTATTTATGGTAGAGAAAGTCTTAACCACCTGGGTCCAGCAGTGTGTAAACTATAGCAGCTTCGGTTATTTGTGTTGGGGCGTGCAATGTAATAATTGATTAATAATGCAAAGCTTTAGGGAAAACTGTAACCCCTAAAATGAGGGCGATGATTGTGCTTGCGCCGAAGCAAATCAACAGCGACAGAATAGCACCAGGGATTACAACATCTGCAGTATGTGGTGTCGAGGTTAACTTGTCCTGTGATTACAAAACGCATTTCCCGGGAGCAGGTGTTACATTGACACTGTTGTGATCATGTATGTGCAAATGCTGGTGCAAACTGAAGCGTGCACACACACACACACACACACACACACACACACAAAGTGAGGCACCCAATCACACAAAGAGGGTGAGAGAGCAGAAAGGAAAGAATGGCTGCTTCTCCAACTATATGCTTTTGGCCTCTATGCCTGTGAGACCCGTGTGAAAACATGAATGAGCAGCCTGCAAATCGATAGGGACAAGAGATCTAGTGTCTAGCAAATCCAGTGCAGACTGACATGTTCTCCATGTAATCTCCTGCATTGTGCTGTGAGGGGAAAGATTATCCTTCTCTGACTGGCTGGTAAAAGGTTGCTTTGCTGTAGTTCATGTCTGTGTGAAGGGAGGGAGCATATGCCTCCCTGTAAACGATGCTGGCTCCCCCTCCTCCTCTGTCAGAGGCTGGATTATGTCCAACATTATCCACTCCCCCCCCTACACACACACACACACACACACACGACTCTCCAATAAAGGGCTTTCTCTCTCCCCCTCTCCTTTCAAAAATCATCGGATTTATGACAGTGGATTTTGGAAAAGTTCTGCGCCAATTTTGATGCCTGCTAAGTACCCCGGCAGGATTAGAAGAGGCCTCTTGATGTGTGCACTCCAGTGTGTTGAGCAGTGCATTGTGGTCAGGTTTATCAACTGAGGAAAAAAAAGGCAGTAGTACATAGTGCATAATGATAAGGCTCGTTATACACATCAAGTGCTGAAAGCAGAGACTGAGAAAGAGCATGTGTGTTTGTTTAGAATCAATGGAGAACACTATCACATTTGATTTGTCTCGTGCTGCCTTTTCCATCTCTTTGCTTTACATTCATAAACAGCAGATTGGAGGAAATAGCTAGCTCCACGGTAGCAGTACCATTATGGCAGATGTAGGGGGAAACAGCACTGGGCCTACTTGAATGAAATGACCGCTTACATTGATAGTAAATTGAAACTTAACACTGCGGCACAATTTACAAAGGCATAATAAAAGGCAGCGACTAGCTCAGGAATAGACTTGTAAAAAAGCAGTATACATGTTGTAAATTGTAATGAAATACAGCAATGACTTTCCTTTGATCTAGAAATAAACAGGAAAAAGTTGTGTGATACCTGATGCAAGATTTACTGTGCCACGCTTGTATTGGCATGTGTGTGTGTGTGTGTGTGTTCTTCAAGTCTAGACACAGGAGGTAGACAGTCACCTTCACAGCCAGCTATCCCTCCGAACAGTCTGCTTAGCATTTCTGTCTATGATGATGCTGGGTGGCCTGCATGTGCAGCTATAAATTCAGAATCACTGGAGCAGTTTTGACTGGCTGCCTGTAGTCTGACTGTCTGATAGAAGGTCTGGCTTTGGGCAGGTGTGAGACGAGGAAGAGCCAGGTTAGACTCAGTTAATAAAGCCTCAACCAGTTCCTCAGTCTGCCCTTGGAGATCGCTTACATCAAAGCACCAATCAAAAACTGGTGCAGATATAATTTGTCATCAGGGATTTCCTGCTGGAGAATTATAGAGAAGATACAGGCCGATCAATACTATGGATTTTCACTGCAGTGGCTGATTGTCCAATTGCCGTGAAACATGTACCGAGATAAAAGGGCACGCCTGCCATTTTGTAACAGACTGCCGAGTCAGCATAGGGCTTGTCAGATACTTATAGGCTGCTGTGATAGAAAATTATCATGCTGCAGTGTCCAAGTACTATTTAACACATTTTCCCTCCATGGAACGTGATTCATCACAGATCTCCTCTCTCTCTGCTTTTGAGGAGACATCACTCTGCGTCATTGTCAAGTGTGGTTCTGGCCACACATGGGTGGCGTTTAAAAGGAGAAGACACACACGGATGCCAGTGCAATGCGATCCCTCCGCTAGAAGATGTCGACTAGAATTAGGAAAGACGTTAGAGGAATATGTTAAATCCCCCAAACACCACTCACTGCTGACCACTTAAAGCAGTTACCGCTTACTTAAAAAATTCTAATCATTTTAGATTAACTTCCCAAAACATTTATTAATAGAACAGGATACTGTGCTTTTTGAAGACCTGTTGCAACCACTGACACTGGCCTCTAGTAACACCGAACAAATGGTCTGAACGAATCCTTTAGGCTTTGAAATGACATCAATAAAGGTGTGTCAGAGCACTCAGAGCCTCTTGCTTCTTTTTTTTTTTTTTATCCTGCTCTGGTCTATTCATAAAAACTGATGGACCAAAACCACTACATTACAGCCATGTGGTCAGGCCAGCACATGGACAGCAGGGTGGCATAGTGAGTAGCAACACCCCAGGTTCATGGCCCCAGCATCGACCAGCTCTTGTTCAAGCAGCAAGGTCAGCAAAAAGTCACATCTCTCTTTTGGGGATGAGTCGAGTACCACAAGCAGGTACATAAAGGCTGAGCTTTGCTGGATTTTCACTTCATGCAGTGAGTTTTTTTTTATCTCTGTCAGTGGGTGTGACTCTATCGATGGCAGTGTTGTTGTGTCTGTTGGTTGGTCCACCACTTTTGTCCAGACTACAGTATATGGGTAGATCGCCATGAAGTTTTCTACAGATGTTCATGGTCCTCAGAGGATGAATCCTACTGACTGTGGTGATTCCCTGATTTTTACTTTATTACGACCACGAGTTTCACCATTGCAGTTTTGAGTTAAATTTCTCAACAGTAATTGGATGGATTGCCATGATATTTGGTATACATTGTCATTCCCTCCTCAGGATGAATTACATTCGCTTTCTTTTCATCAGGACAAGAGTTTAATACGTCCAGTTCTTTAAATCAAATCTCTGCAAACTAATGACATTCCAACTGGCCTCAGCTCAGAACAAGAAATGTATGCACCGCTGCTGTTATGGTAATATAACGGTACACCGTGCGTCATCTGACGTTATTATTTGGTCATATAATTTCAGTTTTTTCCTTTAACAACCATTTAGGGAGGATGAAATGATTTAAACTAATATTACAGACTGTTCTTACAGTCTGTAAAACATTTTCCTTGCATATGCAAAAATACTTTGTCAGTGATTTTCTTATCTGATCCCAGTGATCCAATGAATCCATGTTATACCCATTTTAAGTTTTAAGTCAAGTTCTTCAGTTAAAATATTGACTCTCGAGTTTAATTCATGTGTCTACACTCACTTGTCAGTTTATTAGGTACACCTTGGTAAAATTATTGCAGTATAATACAACAGGCCTGCAATAAATTCTCCCTACACGAGGATTATAATGTTCGGTTTTTATTGAATTTGTTTAAGAGGATGTTGATTTATTTTATGGTCATTTTGGAGGCTGTAATTTGTGGAGCTATTGAGCTGCACTAGTATATACTGAGAGGTATTCCTAATATTTTCTCAACCTTAATTAATGTAAAATATAAGGAACGGTTCTCAATACAACCCACTTTTACAATATCCATTTTACTCAAATCTTATCAGTGATTTATAAATGTGATCAGTATTCAAGATATTCAGAATTTGGATCAAGTAGCTGGTGAAAAATAAAGTGTGTCAGATTTAGTTAGTAACACCTGTTATTTTACTGTGTTAGATGCATATTTACAGTACATTAATACAAGTTTTGGATTGGACACAGTATTGGCATATATCCAGTATTAAAGGACTTGGTATTGGGGCCAAAAAAACTTCTCAACATCAGCATCTGCAGTAAAATGTAATCTTTCCTGGAGTGGAAGTTTTAGAAATGAAAGTTTTCATGCAGTCAAGTTGTGGAGAGGTTAGAAGTATAAAGACAGAAACTTGATGAACAGGTTAATGTTTCTCCTAGAATAACATTTTTGGGGACACTTCTGTCAGATGGACAATACCCTGGCTCATGTCATAGAAGGAAAACAAGCATTTCAGAGTGGGTGGGCCTTGTACATGGAGCGCTGAATGGAGCCCAGACATGTCTGTCTTTGTTGTATAGTCTCCAGACTGAGGGCAGCGACTTATAGGGCTAGATGCCAGGCAGAGAAAATGAGAGGCTGCAGCTCAGTGACAGAAGCAATGACCCTCAACTCAACCATCTTTTACTGTTTACGGATGTGCTGTTGCTATAATGACCCACTTTTAAAGCTGTTCAGCTAGTGTAGAACATTATATTTTCATGTATTAAGGGAGAGTTGTCAGTATTTCCCACAGGGATGACCAAAAGGCTGAGGCCACAGGCTACACAGTGTGTGCAGCTAGAAACCACCAGTCACAGAGTGTTGTATTTATTGTGCAGGTCCAGACTGAGACTTTAGATACAGTTTAGGATAAACACAGAAATAAAGTTAAACACATTAAAAAAACAAGGACTTTTTTTTTTTTTTTAAAGATATTTGCCTTTATACTGGCACCACCACTCACTAGAGTAATTCTCTGTTCTAATTCTAATTCTCAAATAATTAAAGTAAGCTTTACTGGGCCATTTCAGCTGTTGGGTTTTTTTAAGCTTCTATGTGTAATTTTCAGAAAACCTTTGTTATTAATTACTCCAGTGGCCGTTAAATGAACAGCATTTTGTTATTTGTGCAGGTTTGCATGCTCACACTCCATAGGTAGGTATGGGTGAGGATCCTTGGCATTTGCCAAAACAGTGACGTGACATACACAAGACTGAAAGTGATTAAACAGTATCATATTGATAGATGAGGTAAAAAAAAAGTTCCACTTTACAGTCCCTCCCGATGTTGACCACATTCCTGTTGTGCCCCACCTTTATTCCAGCAGCAGAGTTAGGCACAGAGCAGAATCGACATCTGCCGACATATTAGGGAAAATCACACAGCAGTGTGGCATTACACTGGCTTTGTGTGCTTCTGTGTAAACAAACAAAAGCAGTGTATCCCAGAGTCTTCTTAACACCAATATTGCATGATCTCTGTGTAAAAGTGGCCTGTGTTCTGCTGTGAGCCAGTTGTTTGTTGGTGTTAGTGGGCTCCATTTCTAAGCCAACGTTAGGTAGCTGCTTCATATTTCAAACCTCATTTGAAACCCTTTCTTGATATAACCCTGGTGCTGTCCCATTCACTCTAAAACACATGCTGTAGTATATACTCTGGAATGTAATGTGAAATGCATTGCACATGTTTGTCTGTGTATGTAGATTCAGACACACCACCTGTTTTATGCAAATTGCTCTGCCAAGAGCCTGAAGATTTTACTGTTGATCTCTACATGCATAAAACTGCCACTGCTGGCATGTTGCAGAGAGGCTGAAATAAAGACCTCAGTTATAATTAGTTAAACAGCAATAAGATCCTCTCCACTAACTGTAGAATCTGTGTCACTGAGAAGCCAAAAGTGCTGATTTGCCATATTTTCCAAATCCATTATTCCTTTTATGATCTGGATTTGTGAACAGAACAGCATCAAGGATACACCTTGTAACTCCAGAACAATTTCATGAGTATCCAAAGTGAGTCAGAGGCGGCTCTGGCTGGACTGATTCTTCTCAAAGTGAAAGGTCAACTATAACAAAGTTTACCATTTTGTTTTCCTTCCTCTGTTGTCCTGTCTGCTGACTGTCTCAGATGACGGGCGTGGGGATGAGTGTTTTGGGAAATGTTCATAGCAAAATGAATTCATACTGTAAGGTAATGAGGACTTGCATGAGCTGTAATTGTTATTATTGCCAGACACAAATTGAAAAGCATAACCTGTCTGACACCAGCTATCAGTTGTCATTATGTGGGAAAACATGCCCTCATTGCAGATAGCTGTCTGTTGACACCCAAAGTAATTGAGGAGGTAGTCGAGCTGTTGAAGGCTCTCAAAGGGGAGGACGAACACTTGATCAGAGCATTTTTATGTCTTCTGAGATGATTTGATTTCACATAATGTCTATTTTACAGCCAGATATGCCATTAATTTGCATGATAGCGAGCCAAAATGTGACATTTTTATTTAGACGTCCCCACAATGTTTGGAGAACAATTGGGTGGTGTTTTTTCTTCTGTCAGTCTTTCAGAGCGGTGGCGTCTCATTATATCATATCTAACAGAGCAGTGAATAGCTGCCTCTCTCCTCACATTGCTGTGTCAGGTCAATGTGCCATTTTTTAAGTGGTGACGGGAAGGGAGGAGGTGGGGGTATATTGTTGACAGCGAGATGATGATTTCACATTTAACTCTTTGTTGTTGTTTACTAATAGCAGAAACTAACATAAGAAACAAAGAAATTACTTTAGCCTGCGCATTATGCTACATCCTATATCATCCTGACAAAAACTGAATGTTTATTGCAGTTTTGCTGTGGACATCTCTCCAGGAAGTACTTAAATGTGATTCAGTTTCATTGCAGTGACTGCTTATCTTGAAATGTATCTGTAGGTGCAATGTAAAGACGTGTTTTTTTTAGCCATACATCTACAGCACAGGCCGATGCTCTCTCTCCTGTTAGCTCTGGCTGGCAAACTGGGCAAGTCTGCGTTTGGTGCCTGAAGCGCTGAAGCGAGAACAAGGGGCTTCTTTCCCATGAACTGGAGCCAAGTGCCAGCACTTAAGGTGAAGGGCCGAGGCGCTGGAGAAGTAATTTAATCTGAGGCTCTGCCCAATTCCCTGGGCGGCCGAGTTTAAGAAAGGTCACATAGAGAAACAGGCACTGGTGACCCCTTCCCAATTACGGGCGCTACAGCAGAACATATCACAGCACCGTCCAAAGTGACAGTCATTTAGCAGCAACTCATCTGAGGGGAGGAAGTGGGAGATGGATGATAAGGAAATAAAAAATGATTTGCCAGGACCTGTTAGCCACTTCTCTACACAGGCCTGCTGCTCCCCCAGCTCCTCCCTGTCTTATTCACACACACTCATATACTCTCTCTCCCTCTCTCTCCCTCGCTCTCTCTCTCTTGCTCTGTCTCTTCCCACCCCCTGCCACCCCTGCTGCCCATCTCCCTCCTGCTCCACAGACACGTGACAACTCCGCATGATTATTGGCGCAATCACTCATGTAACAGCCTGCCCAGCTTTCCGTGGGGGCTCCAGTATTTGTCACTGTCACTTCCCCAAGTGCTCCGCCATTGTCTTGGAAATTGTATGTGTAAGGCAAGAGATGCCTGTGACCCACTTCGACAAGGGAGCCAGCGATGTGAGGGCGCTCATCACACAAAAAAACAGCAGTTTGATGTGTCCTATTATGTGTCCCAGCAAGAGCCATAAATAATTGTGACAAGTTTTTTGTTGCGCGTGAAAGTCCTTGACTCTGCCTCCTGTTCCAGCACCTCCTCTCTCGTATGGAGACGCTGCCAAGCACCCCCGATGATAGATGGCACGGTGCAGCAAATGACAACGGGATAGATTTTTAGTTTGTGCTTTGGAAAGGATCAGTAATGGTGCTTTGCTGTACAAAGCAATAAAAGAGAAGGACAAGAGACAGAGGGGGAGAACGAGGGGAAAACAAAAAGAAAAGATCTATCGATGCTGGAGAGGGAAGAATGATGGTCGGTGACGTATGATTTTTGGGCGTTTCGAGCACTTAGATATATGAAATCAGGGTTTGTCAAGATGGAACGGTGGCGTGGTATTTGGCCGCTCACCACAAAAACATACATAAAAAATGCATGAAATTCACTTGGTGGTATTATATTGTCCACTACCACTGAAAAAGAATAGTCTTTTCTTCTAACAAGAAAACAAATTGATATACCCCAGTACAACTGCATTGTTTTTTGACAAACAGAAGCTGTATGCATTCAACTATTCACTTGAGTACATTGTTTTTGCTCTTTGTTCCTTGCCAAAGCTGTGATTTCAGACTGCTTAGCAGAGGAAAATTTTCTGTGAAAAATCGACATGGACATTAGATAAAGTACCACCTGCGGGTCCTGGGTGCCAGGCGGGCAGGATACTGGTAGACAGTATGATCAGTCATGGTAATGAGTGCAAGGCTGGCATACATGCTTTGAATTATATGACTTTGAGGCCTAGGCACCCTCAAACCAGGCCTCAGCCATTAGTTCAGCCACACTCTCCTTATCTTAAGAGTCAAGCTGTCAAGTTTTAACAGTGCCATCATTCCCCTTTTTTCCTCTAAATTGTTCCACCTCCACAGTGGTGCAAAACAGGAATGCCCACAGAGGTAAATTAAGATTGTTTGAGTGTTTTGACATTATGTGATCTTTAGTTAAATTAGTATGGGGAGCTTCTTTTGCGTGGTTTGCTCAAGTCAACAAGTCAGAGTTTGTTTGTTTAAACCTTTCTAGAAAATAACACGAAATGAAATGATTCGTTGAAATAAGCAGTGTAAGTATTACAACAGCATGTGAGCATGTTTCTGTTCATGTTTGTCTTCTTTAGTTAACCGCAGATGCATTTGCTAATTGCATTCTGCTTCCTCTATCACAATTATTAATTTATCTCTTAAGACCACTGCGGCAGTGATGATCATTCATGTCACCGCATCCGATAGTTAAGAAGTGGGCTTCCGTGAAAATCCATCATGTACATCAATGCACATTACTGAGGTAATTAAACAGGAGGTAATACCGCCAGATATCGTAAAATATCAAGGGGTGATCATACGCCCCTTAACACTGTACAGCCTCAGCACATGGAAATGATGCAGTAGATGGGGGATCAGCTGCAAAAACTCCAACACACAAATGTAAATGTAATTTGTCTATTTTAGAGTATCTGTACCTTACCCTATGAAAAATACTAATTATTTGAAATATACTGATTACAGCAAGCTGAGAAAGTGGCATTAAAATAATTACTTGTGAGCCCTCTCAGAGTTTGTACATTTAGCACTGTACCACCATTAGGAATAATCTGTCCAATTAAAGGTTGTGTAATTAATTAAGTGCACATTCTGTGAAGAAGAGAGGGGAGAAAATTTATCAACCTGCTGAAATATGACCTATCTTGTCCAAAAGACTAATATGTTTAAACAAAAGATGAAAATTGATGACAACATTATTTGTAACAAAATGCTCACTGTGCAACTATGATGCATCTGTACTTGGATTCGGCTTCGTAGCATTGTCCTCACAAAAGCTGTGATGTATTACCCCCGGCTGCCTGGCAATAACTTTCAATGAAGGGCGCTTTGCCTATCTAGTGAAACAGTCTGTTACTTTACCCCACTTCACATCTCAGGCCTTCAGTGTAAGCATCATCTGGCAGATTAAGGTGTGTTTTCATATGTAGAGATGTACACATGAACACTGCTGAGGCCTTGATGGTGAGATATAGTAGTGGCATATGATGTTGTGAGATGCGGAGGAAGTGCTGGCGCTGAGTGGACATCCTGATACCACCACCCAAAAGTGTAGTAGAGCAGAAAACATCTTGCTGTGCAAAACCTGTCGGGTCATTTCTGTTATAGCAGGAAATTTCAAGCCAATGTCCCGTGTGTGTGCGTATGTGTTTGTGTGTGTGTGTGTGTGTGTGTGCATCTGAGAGAGTGAACAAGATGCCAAGTGCACATTCTTTCACCTGCCATTACAGTTTGTTGCCAGCTCTACATATGGCCTAGATCAACACTTCAGGGAACAAGCATCATGGCCCAACATTTAGTAGTGTATAAGTACAAACACATGTCTAAAGCTAGCATGACCAAGACGTGTATACACAGTGGGCATATTGCAGTGACACATTTATTTAGGAGCCACTTCTAACTGAAGCACACTGAGTTACTGCTACTTAACAGTAAATGTAAATGCTAAATTATTTCCTAAGTGTGACAACATAATGTTCTAATAACAGCAGTAACTTAAAGAGACAGGCGCTAAATTTAGATACTCAACTACGTAACTGTCTCAGACATCCACAAAAAACAACCCAGACTAATAGTGAAGAATTTGAGAGAACAATGTCTCCTCCTCTGATCTGTCAAGTGACTGATGGAGAGCTACAGTGTGCACTGAAAAGTTGGACAGGATGACCTTCTACAATGATGCAAAGCATCGAAAAAGCATGACCCAATTTTAATATAAGTAGACTGGCAGCACTGGCAATATCACTAACACTACCTGTGCCACCTTTAGGTAAGGAAAGTAACAGCAGCAGCAGTTTTGACATGGGTGACACCTGGAGGCAGTGAGATTTTTTTCTTTTCATGGCTGCTGTCTGTGTGGGATTTTATATATTTTCCTTGTAAAATGTAGGAAAAGTTAACAAAACAACCAAAAAAACACAGAAATTCAGGGTTGTTTGGGTTGTTGTTCTGGCAAGGAGGTGCATCGGTCAGTTAAATACATACAAAGCCACATTCCTGAGCGGACACTTTCTACTTTTTACCTCTCCATAGTTGCGACCAAAAAAAAAAAAAAAATCTGATAAGTCTTCAAATTCATGGATGTCTTATTCCAGCAGCTGTTACAGATATTGTTTGAACTTTACCTTTAGAGTTAGTAGGACAGGTCAAGGCTGTCGCTGGGTTTTCTTGCAATCTAAAACAGTTGATTTCCAGCTTTCAGAAATTTGAATTTCCCAATCCGTACTTGTATTTTTTCACACTGATACATCATGAAAATAGTTGAACCTGTGTCCAGTTTGTGCAAGTTTGTTTAAAAACTGAAAAGTGTTACATGTCCTCTGCTGGTGACACCTTCTGTAAAGAACAGAGCAGAACAAAAAAAGAATAGGGCCATATTATGGGCACATTTTCTGTTGTGTAAGTGATTTCACAAAGGCAGGTTATAGTTTGAGCTCTATGAGCCCCATGGCCCCAGTGTGCTGGGTGGTGGAGGGCAGTGTACCACCACACCTTCCCAAACTGCCATCCAGCTGACAGCTCCCAGCCAGGGGAGAGAGGAAGAGAGGCTGAGAGGAGCAGGAGACATAAATCCTATGTCCTATATAAAAAGAAATACTATCCGTGTCAGGGAAAGGTGGGATGCCCTAAAATGAATGATAACAGACTCATTAAAAATAACGGCCGTCTAAATGATAAATAGCTTGCCTCCTGAAAAGAGCTCAGGACAATGGCTTTAACAAATTAAGACTGCAGTGCTCTGCCTAAAGGTGTTATTGCCCCTCTTCTCTTTCACCAAAACATCAACTAGGAATAACTCCAGTCCAGTATAACGTTATGGTTATCACGCTCACTTATGGATAACTTAAACTATTAACATATACTGTATAACCCACCTGTTCATTTTGTTGTACTTTAATTCTACATAACTGAATTTGAGTGTGGCTGCAGAGAAAATGCTTCAAGAAAGTTATTCACGTGTAAAATATAAAAAAAACAAAACAAAGCAAACAAAAACAAACTATAAACCATCTAATTTATTCCACATCAGCTGGCATTTGCAAACGAGATCCTAACAAGGACGCTGCTGGGTCTGGCACTACAAACAGACCACTATTAAACATGTAAACCTGGCACCATACTTTAAAACCAATAGCCAGTGTCTGAGACAGATCTCACATTCCTAATGATGACAGTAAATTAAGCTAAACTATCTCCACACATTTGAAACTGTACACATCTTTTTTGGACTGTAAAAACTCAGCCAGCGTTCATCAAGTATAAACATTTACATCTGTGTGACATAAACAGATTCCATCGCTGTAAATACTGCAGAGAAGAGACAGAGCCCGGGCCCGTCAGAGGGAATGAAAATGAGGAATGGATGACTCGTGCGAGTTGCTGACTTCTGAACTGATAGACGTCCACTCCCAGGCAGGCTTGATGGGGGCAGACGTGTCCGTGAGTGCACCCTCTCCCTGTCTCTTCTGTAAACACTGGCATTCCACACGCATGAGAACATTATTTAGCTAAAGCTACGTCAAAGAATTCAAAGACCTGCAATGACAAGAGTTATGTGGCTCACCCAGAATGGTGTGTTTTACGCTGCTCTATGAATCATGGGATCTCCTCTGTTTAGAATAGAGATACATGAAGTTGGATTGAGGGGGTGGCAACATGGACAGCTGTTAAATGGGCTCTGAACTCAGACTCAGTGTTGTGTGGTCACAGGAAATGTCGTATTGACAACTTAAAAATGTAAAAAATTTTACAGTTGGCAAGCCCCCATTGTGCATACGAAGACATGTTCATGGCATTTTAATTCCAGTCTCAGTTCTAGCGGTGCCCAGTGCAGCCAAACTCTCATGTCTTTATGTACAAGCCTGCTCTGAGGACAGATACAGGAACAAGACTTTGATCCGGCTGACAGCATGTCCCAGTGCTATATCTGGTCTGGTAAAAACAAACCACACATACACTTGTGTTAATGTCAGCACAATTTAGATTTTAATTTTTAGCAAATTTATGAAGGGCTTTAAGGGTTTCTCTGGCTCAGCCAATTTGTTGTGGTGCCTGTGCTTTCATATTTAATGTAACATTTATATCTTGATACGCAAGAACAAATCTAATCTGTTCTTTAGGGATTCACTCAGTCTGTTCAGACAGAGGAGTGGATGGGGGGAGTTTTCACAAAAGCAAACAAACAAATCCAGCCGAGGTAGGTCATCGCCTCTGAGCTCTGAACAACTGCTTCGGTATACAATATACAAACACAGAGTGCATACATGTATTTGAAATTCCAGTATGTTTTTCAGAAGAGCTTGTGTAATATTTCTTAACTGCTTCTTGATGCATAAAATGCAACACATTGCTTTTAAACATAGCTTCTCTTCAGTTCTGTCAGCTTGCATCTTCAGTAAATTACTACAGCATTTCATTTAATGTGGTCATCTAAGACTGGAAGAGTCTCTTCTAAGTGGACATTGTAAGGATTTTGTCTATATCGGAGATCATGTACTGTACTGGGGGCATTTAAATGTGCTTGCTTTGCTAACAAACAATGACCCTGCAATCTCTATAATGATTTCAAACAAAAGCTGTTAAAAGAAATGGTAGTTTGAGTGAAGTTGTGGACATGAGTTCGAAGGGGTTTGTAGACAATTCAAGCATTTGTACAGCTTGATTATACATAGCGACACTGTGATAAGGCTTCATTGAAATTTACAACAAGCAATCTCTACCATATGGACTCACCAAATGGAGATCACAGACTAGCAAAAGCAATCAGCTTTTTAATTAACAGAATTAACAGTGCGATGTTAAACCATAATGACAGCAATAAAAACAGTTGATGTGACAATCAAAGTGCACCAAAAACATTCATAACCATTATTTTCATTAGTCTGAGAGAAAGACAATAGCAGTGAGTGGGGTTATATTGGAGAGGGATCTCAGACCCCCCTGTAATCACACTTGAATTAGCTGCAGATACTGCAAATACTCCAATAGGCTATAAGACACGGGGTCACAGACAGCACTCATTTGGGTTTATCTTGGACACTTCATTTGATGTTGGCCTATTCTCTGAAGGAGTGAGTGTCGTCAGAGGCAATAAACATCCTGCATTTTGAAACATTTCTGAGACGGGGTCCAAATCTACAAAGTTGGCCGATCTGCCGAGATTTGTCTTCCAAACTGCCATCGCTGCATTACAACCAGAGATCTGATCAGCGGCTGAAAGACTTTGGCAGAAAATAGCAGTTTATTGACCATAAAACATGTGCGTGTACACATAAAAGCCCAAACGCGCATCCACAGGCTTACACTCACACAAACACCTACACATACAGAGATAAACCATAGCACCACAGTGAGGGCCATACCCCCGGCAACAGCACACAAAGGAAAGTCAAATTATTAGAAATAATGAAAAGCCATCAATAAGAATTCTGCAGAGACTCATTTCATTCTGTTTTCAACAGTGCTTTTCAGCCCATTATTTTCTGTAAATGTTAACATCGCCAAGCCTGCCTATTGATTCTATTATTTTTGACCTTGCATTAGTGTCGGCTAATCTCGCATGCTATAAAATTTCATTTCATAGTGAAAAATACTCCAAGGCCCTAAGGGTGAGTTATACACAGGTTGCGGCACCCCTGGGATTCATAAGTGCACATGCGGGTAAACAAACCGTACATTTAATGTTTCTTAGATGAGTGAGCAGCGCTGGAGGTTTCATTTCTTCCTAAACCTCAGGATTTTTTCTTTCTTTTTTCTGTGAGGTGGCTCAAAGCGAGGGTTCGGTAGAGAGGCTCATTCAAAGATGAATGTGAGGAATCTTCCAAAACGATATTGTATTTTCACTCCCGTACACAGGCCTGAGAAGAATGCTGATCCAGGGGAGCCAAATACCTTTTTTTGAGGCATTGCTGAGGATTGTTAAATTTTTTCAGATCACATTCAGGATGACCCAAACTTGACCTGGATGAGAGGACAACGAAGCGACACCCACTCTATATAGACTGTCAATTGACACATAATATAATACCTAATAGAAGTCGAATAAAAACAAGTTTAGAGAAATCATAAAACGTCTGAAGAGAACTGGTACCTTGAGAGACAAGAAACAAATGAAGCATCATTTTCTGGAGATAAAGGTAACTGCAGTGATTAAAGCTGTAACCTTCAGGTGTCCAGGCCAGTAACAATAAAAATAACCCTACGTCATTCTATCTAAATTACAGAAAATATGCCATCATTTCAGTCTTTTTATAGATTTTTTGCCTGTATTTCAAATGCAAATGTAAGAGCTTCATTTTAATTTATCCATAGTATTTTAATGACAACTTCAAAAGCTACCAATCAGTTGATTTTGAAATGCTGAATTGCAGCAACGAATAGAAAGTTTGAAAGTATCTCTCAGACTTTATGTTGCATATTTATGTTGTCATATTTGCAGATTTAGTGAATGGTGCTGCACAGGTGCAACAAATCCCTTGGATTACAATGTATTGTGATGTCACATAAGCGTATTATATTGTAGATAAAGCACAACAAATATTTCATGTGTCATAACTGCCCTCCACCAGCCTTCTGGAAGTAATCAAAACTCAAATAACACAAAATATTTTTGTGTTATTTGAGTTTCAGAGTGGATGCCAGTGGTAGCCATAATACAGTTTACCAAAGAATTTTAACAACAGCAAAGCAATATCAAAATGTCACTGAGAACTTCCTAAAAACTACTCAGTCAGCATAATCGAAGTTTTAGGTGTTTGTCTCTATGCGCATCCCCAACCCTAAACCATGATGTGGGAATTTTTTTATTATTTTAGTAAACCTGGAAGCACAAGTTGAAGGGTTCTATCTGTAGAGTCATGCAATGTAAAAGCTGTGTTAAGCTGTTAATGGCGTCCCCTTAAAGGCAGAGATGTTGCAAAAATGTAATCTGTTTATTTTAAAATCTTAAAGGATAACTCTAGTATTTTTGCACCTGGGTCTTGTTTGTCTATGTTTGTGGGTGTAAATTATCAATAGGGACAAAGTATGTCCACTAAAGTGTTTATTTCTTCCACTGACAGGCTCAGATTGTTATTATAAGTGTCTGACAACATTATGGATAGGACTCCTACAAAGAAAGACCTTTTTATTAAAGAGTACAATCCTTTTTATTCAACCAGAAACCTCTCTATGTGTCACCACCAGACTCCACTGACAAAAACAGGAATTCTGCCCAGCAGAACAGTGGAATACCACTGGCTTGATTGGTTAGGGTTTTTTTGTATTATTCTGTGACTTTCAGTGATAAAAGAAGTATTCGGATCCTTTACAGAAGTAAAAGTACCTAAGTAAGTATCCTTTAATGAAGTGCGGTGCATGTTAAGGTTCTTTTTTATTATAGGTGTGATACCAAATGTGATGAACTTTGTTAGGGCTTCTTTGAAACTTTGACCAACTGAACATATGGTTACATAGAATTTGGATTAGGGTTGTATAGGTAGTATTAAAATGGGTCTCTGGTTACCTTCCTTTGTTCTCCATATAATATACATTTGTTCATTCAGAGTTCTTGGAGGATGAGTAACTGTTAAATGGCTGAAGTATTAACTCTCTTTTGCATATAACTGCTCCAATAATTTCACCTCAGAGACTGCAGTCTCAACATTAACTCAAAAGTCTACTTCGTGGCTCTTCACAGAATCAAGTGAAATATTAACTTTGTGTTAACTTATAAATATATTGGTCATTATGACATTTCATGAAAGCCTTTACAAGTCTGAATGGTCAGCTCTACAATAGTCTTTTTCATAGTAAAGACACAAAGGACAGCACTAAATAATCAGTACATCAGTACATAAATGCCAATATTACTCAAAAAGTGTAGTTGTTTTTGATTACAGAAATGTCATTATAAATTAAATACAGTTAAATTACTAGTTTATTTTCAGTTGGTGAACCTGATGCACACCACTGTCTGTAAATGGAGACCAGATTTGGCCATATGGTTTGGGTTTATGTGTGTGAATAAGTCAGAAATCATGCAGTCATTTCATGACATCAATCTGTCGGCCCAATCCTAGATCTAATCTGTGCTTTTATTCATTGGAATCACTTGATAAGCATGGCTGTGATTATCATCTTGCCATGATCATTGTTTTTTTTGGTCCAGATTAGTCCACAGATGTGTGTTTATCTATTTTTAATGTTCCTCCTACCTTATCACACTTTTCAATTTGGAACTTTTGACGCAAACATGCTGGAGCACTTTGCTGCAGCTCCAAAATTAGAGGGCGAGAAAGAGAGCAGCAGAGAGGGAGCGAGAGGGAGAGAGAGAGAGACCCAGTGATTTTCCAACTGTGGATGCCTGTGTTCTGGGTGTCACTTTGGTTAATAATCTCCTACCAATCCTTCAACTTGGGTGCACGTTCAGGACGCTTCAAACCATGAAAACAGCTGGCTTTGTGCAGCCCAACTGTCAGAGTCTCCTTTGCTGTCGATGATGGAAATATCAAACCAGTGAGCCGTGAGTGGACATCTCAATCTGAATCTCTTCAGCTCAGCTAAACCACAGCCGTCCTCCCACTGATAATTCATGCAACATACACTCACATTAGGAACACACTGAACCGTCCCAATACAGTACTCTCCTCCTTGCAATGATACACAGGCAGCATCAAGCTCAGTAATTCTGTTAAACTTGAAATGAAATTGATTTTTTTCCCTTTCTTAGCCTTGGCTATCACTTTGATATACAATTGTCCAATGAGCATCAATTCAATATCTATTCAGGCTCCTGCGCCAGCATGTACTCTTTTCAAATATTGAACAAAAAAGCAAATTTAATGAAGAAGCCTTACTTCAGTGATATACATAAGACAAAGCGTTTTCCCAGAAAGTACAAAGTTCCAGAAATGATCTCCATTTAGGGGATGAGCAGTTTTAACATTGATACCATCAAGTGAACACAACATCAGTCCTTTTCAGCTGCTCTCAGTTGCTTTGCCAGCATGCACTCAACCTCCCCATTTATTTTAATCATCACAGCAAACTAAAAAATAAGGAGTAATAGGTGTGCCGTTCCATGGGAATCATAATCATCATACATGTCTAAACATTTCCGAGTAATTCATCAAATAAAAACAAAGAATGTCTCAGTATCTATTTAGAGTACCTGCATCTTAAATTTATTAGCAACTAGATAGGATGGAAATTAAAACATAGTAGTGGATTTGTTTTCCACAGAGAACAGATTGCAGTTGGATGTTCAGAGGAGAGGCGGAAGGAATGCCATGTTTATTTTTCTTCTCCAGACCACCATTATGTGTTTTCAATATGATGTGAGTTAGAGATAAAATTATAGAAGTCCCAAGGGCTCATCCAAGTTTAACAAAGCACCAAGGACAGACAACCTTAAGCCCACACAGTGCTACAATGCTCCTCTCATGGAGAATGTAATAAATAAATGAGCAGATGAGTTTGGTTCTGACAAGTGAGGGACATGGCACTCCCTGTGCATTTTTGATAGTGATCTAATTCATCTGGCAGGCGTGGATGTTGATTAAATCAGAATGTCAGCCACTTGACAAGACAAGACACAAGCCGGCGTGGAACCTGTTTGAACAGCGTGAGCTGTGCAAGATGGCCAGGGAGATTTGCAATGCTGCGTGGCCGCTGAACTCCACGCACCGCCCTGTTATCGCTTCCCACAACATGTCCAGAGAGACAGACAGACAGACAGACGGAGAGAGACGTGGAGGAATCCACCGAGGCCCACCTCTTCTGTTCTCTCTCAGGGTGACATCAGCCCTCTGACACTCTGGGTAAACAGAAGGGTGTGATGGCAAGACCATGTTCCCCTTCACTCACATGTGCTTGATGCCTCCATCAAATCTCCTTGACAATCACAGGGCTGGAGGCAAGACATACAGTACGTACGTGCTGAAATCACAGGCCCTGTAATTACGGGGAACAAAGCCTCTCCGAGCAGACTCACTATATGAAAGACCATCAATGGAAAATCAGAGCAAAGAATGCTTAGGGTTGGTCTGTCGGTAGCGGCACACAATAGGAGTATGATAAAGGGGGAGTTTCAGAGACAGAAATCGTTGAGGCAGGTTGCTATTTAACTGATGAGTGCCTCTCCAGAATCACTATATCTGTGGAAAACTATTGCTTTCACCCAAATTCAGCACAATACCCCAACCATCTGCCAAAATATGACAACAGACTGATGTAAACACACTTTGGGAAATGACACACACTGCTTGAGATTCCTTACACACACAAGAAATACGACTTACATTTTGCAAGCTCTGACATTAGGTCACCGTTGTCTAATCAATATCTTCATGTAATCTTTTTTCACAATTTTACTTTTCATCAACTCTATTCACAATTCTCAGTGTGTTTGTCTTGATTGTTGAATTGAGATTTGGCATTAAATTCAATAGAATTCAGTCCTTGGACGGCTCTCCGTTCACCTTCCTGCATGCACAGCTCCAAGGAGGTCAAAGTTACATGTACAAAGTCACTCTACTAATCTCCTTTGTCACTCATAAAATTTACACAACATCTCCCTCACGGAGGCCTGTCAGTTTGCTGCTGCCTGTGGCTGTCAGAGAACACAGATAATTACTCGGAGGGATCAGAGAAGGCCTTGATTATTTATGGGGCTGGATGTCTGAAAAGGAAAAAATACTATATGCTGCTTTGAATGATTTCTTGTTAGTAATAATACAAGATTATTATTGCTTTTTAAAATCTTCTATAAAGTCAGAAGTTTTGTAAGAATATCCAAAGTAAAAAGTGGTAAACTCTGGAGTCCTTTTTTTATTTGTTTAACAATGTAAGGATTTTATTTATTACCCACAAAATGAGCTTTTATTTTTTGTTAAAAAGTCGAAAAGTGAGATAAAACTTTTCTAGAATCTCACAGGAGCAAGTGACCGTAAAAAATTGACACTGCACTGTCAGATAAATATATTCAATCCTTTCTAAGTGAGAGTTTCTACCGGTGCACGACAAGCTGTCTGTCATGCTGGACATGACACACTGGATATATGTCAGACTCAGACCATGGCCTGTCAGCAATCCTGGTCAGATGAATGACATGAGGATGCAACAGTCAAAAACAAGGTGTTTTTGTTCACCTTGTTGCTATGATCTCACCTGCTGTTTGTGTTTAACTCTCTCCCACGATAACAGCACGAGTAAGGCTATGAATTACACTAAGCCAGGTGTGAGAAAAAAGAAAAACAAGCAGCTCGTCAAGAAGAAATGATGATCATGTTACAGTGATGACTGCTTTTGATTTATCTGGCCTTCAGATCATGAGCAACTCCTTTTATTTCCATAGAACTTGTGCTATAATGTGCTGGTTTAATCTCAGTTCTTTTGGGGATTTAAAATTCCCTGAAAACTTATTTGGCTTCAAATCTTTCCATAAAACTGAATACTCATGCTAAATAAGCATCAAATTTGTAAACATTTTATCACTGAAAACTATACCTACTATAAATATTAATCGGTGGCTCTATTTCCATGTCAAAAATGTGACTAAACCTAAATGAGAATTATGAAGAAATGAATCATATTTTTTGTCAGTGAATAAAAACTAAATAAAGTAAAAGCTGGATGATTGATAATTAATATATAACAAAAAAAGGTTACCTAACGTAACATCATGTGGATGTAACCTTAACATTACAGTTGGTGTTGCTATTGGAAGGCATGAGTAATGAGGATTAATGTCGGCAGTCAACCATCTGCTGTAAATCTTGTTGTTTGCTAAAGAAGTATCTCATCGTTATTCAGTGTTTTGGCTTCTGATCTCAAGCTAAACCCAAACAATGAGCTTTATTTAAGCAAGAGAGTGGGTGAGATTTGCTGCTCTGCAGTGGAGAGCATACAGTAGGTAGCTGTGGTAATGCTAATGCTAGGTGAGCAGTGAGCAGGTCTGTTCAAACAGCCAGTTTGGAAATGATGTTGATGATGTTTCCTGATGGAGAGTCTGTTGTGTTACTGCAGAGCAGAGTGTAATGGACACTGTGCATGAGCAAGTTAACAGTGTCTTTTTCACCAACCTTGTGACAGACAAGAGTGAGACACATACCTGTGGTAACTGTGCACAACAAAGATTGCGACAATATGAGACTAAAATTTCACAGACAATTAGTGTTTTGTTGACTAAAACTAGGCTAAAATGATCAAATATCCCAAAAATAAATGTGACTATAACTAACATTTTTGTCAAAAGACTATCACTAAATATTAACACTGCTTATGGTGCTATTTATTTAAAGGCATGCACTCAAAAATTCAGCTAATCTGCTTCATCAGGAGGCTGTGATTGTGGTCTGATCAGATAGGGTTGAGGATCAGGATCAAGCATGTTTTGAGGGGCTTTAAGCCTCTTAAACCTCTAAAAGAAGTAAAATTGAGCGAGTGACCAGTATCAAAAAGATCTCACAGCTGGTCACCTCCAAATATGTGTGCCTATTTAAATCTAATACGCCATTTAAATGCCAACTTAATAAGAGATGGCAATTCCATGTGCAAATCAATTTGATATCTACAGGGACTGAAAAGTGCACATCACACATTACGAGCCAGGATCAAGCTGAGGGCAGGTGCCTCTCTTCTCAGAATTACAAGGAGAGTTTGCAGACGGATATGAATTTACAATTAGTCTCATTCTGGCGACTTCTTAAGGTTTGTGACAGTGTCTGGGGTTCCACTAAAGGCCATGTGTGTGAAGCCATGAATTTCTTGCGACAGGCTATGATACCAGAGAGGCTATATTTAGGGAGGATAACTAGTACTGCACGGTATAATCTGACATTTGTACCACAAGGGAGTCATACTGCATTGCTCACAAATGACAGTGTCACTGTTGGTTTGTGTCCCCGGTGGAATAGGTTAAAGAGAACAAAACATGTTTTTGCAGTGGAGTGCCGCTCTGCAAGACAGATCTAATAAAACTGTATTTGATTGTGGGGGTATGATCTGACTGTGGCTGTCACTGGTGAGTGAGCCCCCTGAGCGCGGAGACAGCAGCAGTCTGGTTGAAAAGGAACAAAGAGTCCCTGGGAGCGGTCTCAGTAGACTCTGAAACAGGAGTCTGCATGACTGGCCTGCTTTTGATGGCTGACTTCAGCAGGGCATTTCAACTTCCCCTCTATGTCTCCGGCCCTCTAACCAGGGACAAAGAGAACAAGTAGAGGCCACCATTGTTCTCAAAGCTGTAGATTTTCTTAAATTTCAAGAATATCAAGTAAAACATATGAGCTATTCATGAATAAACATGCAGCATTTCCTGGGCAACATAACATTTTATCAATCTACAGTAACATTTTCTATCTGTTCCCTCATGTGGTGTCGTAGTTTAAATTATAACATCAACCAGCGTATTTGAGTACCTGTCAAATCCTTTTAAAGAAAACAAGCATGATGTAATTCTGTTCAACCAGGCAATTCATTAGCCCAAGTCAAACACTCGTCCTTCTGCAGTTGGCTGCTGTTGTCCTCCCCGGGGACACGGAGAAGCCACTTACGTCCACACTCACCAAGGTGATCAAACCTGCGTCAGCCCTACACCTGCCTCCCCTCTCAGGAGGAACCAGGGCAGGCTGCACAACAAAGCTGTGGTGGCACACTTGGGGAGTTCAGCTAACTGCGTCCTCAATCACCACATCTCAGAGCCATTCAAGGATTGCAGGCATTTAGGGAAAAAAAAAATCAGGAGTGTACATGGAGGAGTTTGTTTAGGATGCATAGTGCAGCAGCTGATTGATGTACGAGGAATATTCCAGCCACTTAGCTACTGTAGTGCTCTAGCAGTTATATGACACCTTGCATTTTTCTATACAGCCTTTGCATACTCTTCTAAAGCACCCTGCAGAAGGAGAAACAGTATCGCTAATAAATAGACATATGGAATATGAGTGTTGAAGACATCTTTACTAGGAGACAGTAAAGCCATGTTAGCAGAGGCAGTAGAATATTATACTGGCTAGATGCTCAGTGGAGATTTGGGGATCAGCAATGTGCAGGCTGTTTTTTTCAATGATATGTTTGAATTATTTCTTATGGGTGTGCATAATGGCAATATAAATCTTTCTGGGTGTGCAATTACAAAGACTGGCATGGTCTATTCCCCGCTGGGTGATCGCCTGCGAACAATGACATATTACTGGCTGGCCGGCAGTGGTCATTAAGAACTGATATGGGATTTATGGCCAGTCTTTAAACATGAGATGGCATTAAAGAGATTTGAATACAGTCAAAATGGCACAAAGAATCCTGCCTGAGCAAGATGGAGCTAATGAACTGTGTTGGAAAGCAGGGGGATATAAAGTTATTTTGGGTAAAGCCAATTTCTCATCAAGCAAAATGAGTCTGATTTTAATCACGGGTTGTCAGAGTCCATAACAAGCTTGCTGTGTTATTATGGTATTGTATTGGTGAGGTTTTTATAGGGCTGTAATGAGCAAAGTTTAACAATTAATATATTAATGCACGGTTCAGTTTGGAATGATGAAATGCATGTTGAAAAGCAGATGACAAAATATGAAATCTTAATGTGAAGTATGAAAAGCAGCGGATGATTATATTACAAGAATTTCCAAATGATGCAGACCCTGAGAGACAGCACAGTATCATCGCAGTCAGTGTTTCTGCATGACGACAAAAGCTCGCTATATAACCATGCTACTAATTTCCAGTGGCAATTAAGGAGTCTTACATTCCACACGATACCTGCTGAGAGAGTATAAGGAGCTTAAACATCAGATGTGTTCATTGGAAAGTGAGAAATAAAGACTTTGCCTCATCATATTAGTGCCAGCCCTTAAAGTGACTGTTTATCATGAGGTAGTGCTCAAGGTTTTAATGAGCTCCCTGCCTGTTCTAGTATAATTCCAATTAGTCCCTCCGTCTCATATAATGGCATGATTACCTTGTGAAGCCTCCATTGTTTTCTGTACAAGCCTTGAAAGGAACCCTGACTATTTTAATCTGTTTCCCAGTGGCAGCACACCTGCCAAGCCAGTTACACCTCCTGCAGAATGATCACAGGTATTGGTTCATTAATACAGAGAATGGCAGTGTATGAATCCCCCCGGTCACACCTAGTGGATAGATGAGAAAATGAATGTTAAAATCAGATTTTGACTGCGTTTCTCTCTCTCAAAATTAAATTCACACCATTCAAAATTACATTCAGTAAGGAGGAGGCGGAGTTTATAAAACAGAGACCTGCAAAATGGGGACAATACTGTGCAAATACTGTGCATATTTTATTTTTGTTTTGTTTATACCCGAGCTATGTTCTATGCTCATTCAGTATTTCTTGAATATCTCAGCTCACTTACTATAAAGTGAGACTGATTCTTAGTCAAAGTGATAGCAAATCCTGCAGCTGTGTCAGCTTCTAAAGTTAGGGCCATTACCTCAATTTTGGTCGCTGCCATTTCAGAGGGAGAGAGGAAGAAGAAGCTATTTCTGATCAAAACCCAGGCAAGAGGAGAATCAGTCATTAGCAGCAGACATTTGCACTGTCATCTTGTTTGGACAGCCTGTGGCTTCCACTTGAAGACAGTTCTGGTTCTAGAGGAAATGCACCCGCCTCGTCCCTTGCAGCCTCAGCGCTCTCCACATCAGGCTGATTTGCCAAGAAATTCACCATGCAACCAAAATGATGCATTACTGATGTATTTGCCATTAGGGCATGTCATAAAAATGCATAACGAGGATAAAAATATGCAGCAACTTCACACAAACAAATAACTGAGCTAATGTTGTTCATTTAATAATTTTTGCAACCACAAACACAGTCCCCCCTGACCACACCATATCATTCCCAGTATCTTGGTGACTGATTCAGAGCTCTGAGGACACTGTCTTGCACAGGAAATGTTTCATTCAAATCATACTTTAACAGGGTATCAGCAACAATGAGCACAATAGAAGAGGATGGTAATAACCAGAACCTAAAACTGAATTTAGATTTTTTCTCAGATTTGACACTCGTGCAGAATAAGAGACAGGAGGAAAGAAATGGTAATCTGCAAGAAAACCCTTAAAAGAATCAATTTGGCAAGGTGTCTGCGAATGTGACTTTATCCGGCACTGTGATTCCGACTGTCTCCTGTAAGAGTGGGATGACTGTCTTTCTTCCCTGCTGACAGGCAGGCCCAGGCCAAATTGACAGTTCTTTAAAGCGCCTGACAGAAAGCCGCATTAATTAAGTCATTGCTGGACTTTAATTGTGTTAAGAAGTTGAAAAAAAAAATCTAATATGAGAAAAGGTTACCAAGTCCTCCGTGGTGTCAGATTTTCTACTTTCTATGAATATTAATGTGCCTAATGAAGACAATCTTCGCTTCATCTCCCCATTGTTCTGTATTCAGGTGCCAAGCTTTCACAGCCATTGATTTGTTGTTAAAGAACAAATATGTCATGGGAGAAAATGACTGCCATGTCTTTTATCTTAAATTTATCAAGAAAAACGCCTCTCTTTTCAGTTGAAGTGTGGATTTTTTTGTTATTCTAAAAAGATTTTAGCTGAGTGAGTGTCATGCAAAAGTTGTCAAGGTGTGTTTGGGTGTTAATTAAATGTGGTAAGCCAATTTTACTATTCTGCTGTGAACAGGGAACAAAAGGAAATTCAGATTTCATGAGGTCTGGTGGACAACAAATAAGCACCAAAGCCAGCAAAGCAAACCAAGTTCTTGTCTTTAGCCAGTTGCATAAAATTATTTAGCTTTTAGCATTCAGTATTTGAGCATATCCATTTGAAAATATATTTGTTTGTGAAGACAAACCACATTGAATGCTATTAGGGTAGAAAAGAGCAAACATGTATGGAGGATTGTGATTTCTCCCAGGTGGAGAGCTGCTAAGGTGCAACTGTCTGCCACTGCTGGCAGATAAAGTCATGTGATAAGATATTCGATGGCAAGTTACAAGTTCTTTGTGCCTGCCACAGAGCCTGGGGGGGAGAACAACACCAAGCGTTCCCCATACTTCAATATTAACCGGGCATCATGATTGCCAGGCATATTGAAGAGACAGAAAGTCAAATGAACCTCTCTCCCCGTGATAAGACGACCTGAGTCCTTGTGAAAGATGAGCTATGGCTATTTCTGGAGAACGAAGTGCTCGGTCTCGCCACAGGGCAAACCCTGAATAGCCAGGGTTGGAATTACTTGAAAAGAAGGACTGGCTGATGTACTTGGCACTTGTCATTGAAGGAGTGTCTTTTGTTCACAATGCCATAGATCTCCATCTGAAGAGACTCTACAAAAGGACTCATGTATTTGTGAATCCTTTTGTGAAAAATTAACAGACGCATGTTACAGAGGGGAAAAGGGAACTGTCAGAAAATTCATTTAGCAATATCTCATCTGAATTTACTGTTTAAATTTGGGGGAACCTGGCTTGCAACACACCCCCCAGTGCAACTTTTTCTCTCCAAATGTCCTTGTCTTGGATGGCTGTTGAAAAGAGAGTAGTCACTATAGCTAATTTATGTTGTGGGGTTGGGTATACACAAAGTGTGAAGGATGGGGAGCTATGCGCATGTGGACGTCCCTTTATTGCATCTGACAGAGACGACTTCTTTCTGATGTCATCCCTCTGTGCATGTGGGAGTCAATGAAGTTCACGTTGTTTCCCACCAGAGACACACACACACCCCCACACAGGAGGAATCAGTCAAAGCTGTTCTGAGATCAGCTCTCAGACCTCATCAATTTAATACTTCCTTCAAGGGGAATTGCAGTTTTAAATATGTTAAAAGAGTATATGGTAATTCAGGCCAAGATAATTTTATGCTGTGAATTTGATAAATTTGTCAGTATTCACAAAACGTTTCAGCTCAAAAATGCATACGATTTATTTTTGTGTAAAGGCCCAACCTGTAATCGACTGAGTAACAACTTACATCTCTCAAACAATGACTGTTTAGTTTTTAATGTCTTTTGATGCTGTTAATAGTTTGTTTACATCAGTATAATTGGGAAAATCAGTCTATTACTTTAATTATGATTCGCAGATTTTTAATCTATGACTCAAAGTCCTCAGTTATTTCTGTGAATATAGTTAACATTTATGTGGACAAAAAACGATGACTGATTGTGGCTTTAATGGCCCTCCCCTGTAACAATTTATGTTACATAAAGCAGATTTCTCAAAGGTAACTCGGCAGGGGGAAGTTCTTGCTCAGATTTACTTTAGTTCCCATGTGCTGTGAACCAGACTTGCTTTTATTTATGGGGAAAGTTTAACTTCTGGCTTTGTGCTGCAATGATTATGATTTTGACACTGAGCCAAAATCCAGTTTGGAAATGAATCAAATCTAATGGTTATGTACAGTTGATATCTTACATTTTCTTTTGATATATCTGTTCCTGTATAAGTATTATAACAATGATAATAATTAATATTGTTTTATTCTTTTCATTGCTTTGTTTTCATCCTTAATTGTGACTAGACTGACCCAAAAAAGACACAGGAGAACAAATGAAGAGCAGCATCAGAGGGAAAGTAATGAAACGTCTTTCAACAACACTTTGTCTCCGTTCCTTTGGCCAAGTCTGGGATACCTATTAACACTCCCTTTAAATTATTCATTCTGATGGATAAAACACCTCCACAATTAATTGCATGTGAGCCACCCAACCCCCTTAAATCTGTTGGAGAGGCTGAAATTCACAGCGTGCACTCATTAAATGTATAATTTCCTTATGCTGGACTTTTAAATATGGAGCGGACTGAGAAAATAATAACTTTTACTGTAGTGTAGTGTAGGTAAATACAGTAAAATAGATGGCTGCTGATTAATCGGCAGATCATGAAATATCCTCTCTTCATCAGGCCTCCTATCTGTAATAATACGCCTTGCGGAGAAAGAAAGAAAAAGAGAGAAGCTATCGTTTGTATATTCCGTTTCATGGACATCACTTCAGAGCAAATGAGCACCACACTTCTCGCACACTCATGTAAATTACATCAGATTCCCAACCTTGCACCATCTACTGTGAAAACGATTCAGTCTTATATATTAATCATAAATATCATCAATATATGTAGTATTAATTGTCCTACTTCCTTGAGAAAAAATTCTGTTAGGGATCATGTTTCAGTGTGGGGAGGTCTTCTCTGGTTAATTTGTAGACAATGTGAAACATGATTTCATTTACTAACTACTACTAACTCCTCATTTATATTTGATTTCATATGAAGTCTCAACTCTCTCAACTTGCTGAACTGCACTGTTGTTTCCACCTGCAGAGGAATAGCTAATACATTTGTGCATCACATTCAAAGATTAAGTGGGCAGAAACTGCAGTATTGATGCAGGATACAAACATAAAGGCAGACTGATGGCTGCTACTAAACTGATGTTAGTGTCAGTATTGACGTTTTTGGACAATGCCATTTAAAAAAAAATGCAAACTCAGAGGCGAAAAAAAAGAAGTTATATAAAAAAGTCATGCTGTAAGCAGAGAGAGTAAATAAGCATTGTGTTTTTGTAAAAGTCTTCTGTGCAGAAGCTCATCCGGGAAGAAGAGTGTGCTGCCCAGCTATTTATTGCTATGCTGCTGAATGCAACGCCAGCTCAAAAGGCTTCAAATCATTGGGGAGATTGTTAGGCTTCTGTGAAAATTACGGAAATGCAGGGGAAATGGATGAGCAACACTTCATAACAATTAATCAGAGGCCGCTGATTAATAAAGTTCATTTTTTATTCTCGATGATTCAGGGGATTATCAAAAGGACACTGTCCTTGTCATTTTGATTAACAAACCCATCCTCGCTCTGGAAGAGGACGCGCTGAAGGGAGACGCTTTCTTTCGCCCATAAAATAAATATTGAATGAGAATATTAACTCGTTAACCTTGACAAGTATTTGTAATTTTCATAAGGGGGTAAACTAGCAGATTCAGCACAAAAAATGCTGTGGGGGTTTGAGAAAAGGCACAGGAAGAGGGGCGGGGGGACGACAACACACAACAAATTAGAGAGAATGAAGAATGCTACTGCATGAATCCTGTCATTTTTATGGGCTGCAATGATTAATTTGTTTGTTCAAATTCTCAATTAAGCCAGGAGGAACTGGCAGAATTAGAAAAGGAGAGCAGTGCAGTGTTGTCTTGGCTTTGCAAGCACCCTGGGGAGATATAGCCCTACCTGATCTCAGGTCATCAGGCTATTCTGCAGACAGCTCACACAGCCCCGAGCAGGGGTGTGGTGTATGTCTTCAGGATTCATTTCAAACGGCACAGGAAAAATGTAAATCAAAATATTTCGTCAGCCCCCCTGATAAATCATTCTGCCTTTTCCTTTCATTTGTCCAGGTCGCCTTGTCAAGGGTAATGCCCTTAAAATGTCAATTGTCAGTGTGAGCATGCATTGCATTAGATATAAAGTACAGTTCACCACACACAAAAACAGCAGTCAGTCGCAGTGTTATACAGAAAGAAATAAAATATGGAGCTTGCACTTCCCTTTTCCCTGGAGGCCCTGTGCACTTATTATTTGTCAGAGTGACAGATGTTTTTCAAATGATGGTGTCTCATGTGTGCTGAACTTCTACCAAAGCCCTACCGTGAGAGACTGCGGGATGCTATACACCATCTGATGGTGGAAACCTCCATGGACTGAATCCCTGTGCTGTGGGGCTTTCTGCAGGGAAGCCTTAACAGCAGAGGAGGAGGTTGTCAGGGTGGTCTGCTGAGGTGATCGCAGCACTTTACTTAGTAACAGTGAGGCTTGGACCTGGACCTGACTTACAGTAGCAAATATGCAGCACCACTAAACTCAGAATCCAGAGTTAGATTTGCTTCATCAGAATTGAATTTGCCGAGTGCTGTGAATTTGTTTTGGTGGCTGCAACAAATATTATTTACAGCACAGACATAAATATTAATATAGACGGAAAACAAATTTGCAAGTAACTCTGAGACTGCTCAGTTCCAGAAACTGAGCAGAAAGAAAGAGGTCATTTTTACGATGTGCATTTTTTAACTGTGTGTGGGAGGTAAACGCTCAGGTAGCATCATAGAGCCATGATAGTTTTCGCCAAGTGGTTGTCAAAATATGCAGCACAGAGAGGGTCAGTGGGGTGTTTTTGCTACTTTCTATCTCACCATTGGCTCAAACCATAAAGAGTCAACAATACAGTAGAGGTGTTTTTATGTATTGCGCACTGCATGGTTGCTTTAACAAGAAATAACCTCAGAAATACAGAACCACTCATGTTTTAAAATACATGTACTTAACTTGAGGATATCCCAAAGCAAATGTACTATTTTTGTTCCACTACATTTATGTAACATCTGCAGCATGCTGTACTGATACATTTTCTAAATGGAAATGGAAAAGGCTTTTTTTTTACTGTAAAACAGCACACTTAAAAAGAGAGTAATCACAGTAAGTGTAGCAGGATCACTGACTCTTAGTTGACCCACTGATGTGTGGACAAAGTCTTGAGCCTTTGCTTCTCCTTTATGACACAGTTCATTTAAAATCAAGTACAACACAGTGTTTATATTATCTCTTTATTACATTGTTTCCTCTTTTGCTCAGTAAAGTATTTGTTTACCTCTATAACCATTTTGTAATATTGAAATCAAACAAAAGGATATATCTTGCACATTCAAGTGTAACTTGTCAAAGAAAAAAGAAATAATTTAGAGAGAGGGCTGTTTCTGTTCTACATACACTGCAAATTCTCCAAGCGAAAGTGCAACTCTTTTATTGTGTTTACGACCATTATATGATTTTTGTAATGAAATCACAGTGTGTTTTCCGGACCAGTGGGTGCTTTTAATAGTGTTGGCCACCTTTCTTTTTCCAATTCAAGGTGTCCTCTATACAGTATGTATATCCAGAGCAGCAGCATTGACTAGAGCCAGCACTTGTGAAGCGAAAATGCTTATTAGTCAAACAGTCCCCATCGGAATAATGCCACGGTCAGCCAGTGGTGAGGGATAACTCTGTGGATGACACTCTGGAGCCTATTCTGTAGGGGATCTGCTTTAGTACAGCACGCACAAACATGATGTATGGACACACAAGCAGAGAAGCATCATGGGACCACACAATGGAAGAGCTGCAGATGAGTTACTGTAGCAAGAGCAGTGCTTGCATCGAACGTGCTCTTCAAAACAATGACAGTATGTTCTAGTTTCTGTTTAATGATCCATTTGCCCCTGCAACCTTGATCAAAACCTGTCTGCAAAAATAAGGCAGTTAAAAACGAATATGGAGTGATCATAGTTGATGTTAAAGTCTGCGGCCTCCGTAGAATCCTTTGAATTCTTGTGGTCTGAAAAAAGTAATTTTGCTCCTCTTTTGTTATGTGTACAAATGACTGAAGGCCTAGTTATACAAAAAAGTGGCACAGCAACAGTCTTCTTCTTCTTCAGAAAATAGATGGTGCCAGGAGCTTGGTTGGGCCCATTTGCAGGGCTCGTTGTTGAACTATTGTAGCCGTTGAGCTAATGGCTAGCAGGCTGGGAACATGCTAGCACTAGTTGGTCACAACAGTTCTTTGAGTTTCATCCCATTTTCTTTGTGCTGGATTGTTTACTCTCACTTAGCATTTAGTTTATTTATTTTGTTATTTGCGCACAGATACAGAATAAGAAAGATGGCAAGCTCTTGATCATGTGTACGTTGGTATTCCACATCTGTACACCACTGTATCTGAGGAAATACTAGCCATGCTTTGTTTTGTAAAAGGAAGGTGAAGACATTCAACCTGTGTGGTTTTATGGAATTGAACATAATTTCATTCAATAAAGAGTCATTATAGTGGAAATAAGCCCCCACCTAGCCAGCTTATTTGACTAGCGTTACCTGCCAACTTGTTAGCTTAGTTGCTAACAAAGCAATAAGTTAACAATTTTTTTTGACAGATGTATTCATACCATCATTCATACCATGTCTGCAAACTATACCTCTTTTGTGGAGCAGTTTATACCCTGATGTTTTATACTCCAGCAGTTTGAATAAAACTGGATGGAGCAACACAGCTAATACGCTAGCATAATGTAGCTTCCTGCATTTTGGACTCTGTGGCTCTCTGTTCCATCAAAGGTCAACACTGTCAGAATGGCTTGCCATTGGTCAACTGGGCAAATTTGTATGTCAGAGCTTTACTTTCCTGTATGACTGAATCCATTTGTTGTAGTGATAGCTGCAAAACTTTGCTGTTTTAAATGCTGGTGTGACGGGGCCTTAACAGAGCTATATTTAGTCTGACTTTCATTGCCAGGGCCCTTCAGGTTTAATACAAAGAGGTTTGTCAAAGCATCATATATTTATGTGGAACATTTGCTGCGTATGGGGAAGGGGAAAATCAATTTCCCGCCCCTCTTGATAATTGATCGTTTTTTCTGAGTGTACTGGAAAGATGACATGCCAGGTCTATCACATTTTGAATGGTAGTAAAGCAGTCAACACCTTCTTATCTATCTATCTATCTATCTATCTATCTATCTATCTATCTACCAGCATATGTTTAAACATATATATTTAAACATAAATCACTCGTAAATGCACTGATATGTTAATGTATAAACAATAAAAAGCATTACACTGGGACAGGGATGTATGCTTTACTAATTCAATTCCTCATCTCCACTTAACAGTCTCTTAGACACCTTATCATTAGCCAGTAAACCTTCTCAAAATAAATCCAATCCCATAAATCTACCTCTGAAGGAATCTGATACTTTTAAAAAGTGACAGCGACTGACCTTGAGATTTATTTTTGTCACACCAGAAACTGTCTCCCTCAGCAACGAGAGATGTGCCTGTCCAGATGGTTTTGTGTGGCATCGTCTTGCTAATTGTCAGTGATGCCATCAAAGGGACGTAGCAGACCTGACAACTTAGCTGATGAGCAATAAGATGAGTATGAGGGGGGAAATTAGAGCCAAAACCATGTGACAGTTATTTTGTGCAGCCTACCTATGCTTTTAAGCGCTTTAAATCATTTGGCTTTGGCTCTTTGTTTCCTGCATTTGTTTCAGACTAGAATAGAGCAGAAGAGAAAGCTATAATTATTAAACTGGGATTCAAAATAGTCATTACTGTGTAATTATTATGTCTAATTACATTACGCAAGCTATAAATATCTCTGAAAATATAATAGTGCAAAAGAAATAGGTGCATAGTAACGTGCTGTATTAAGTAGACCTCTGAAAACTGTCTCTATGGTAATAATTCGTTACATGTTTTTTGAAGCTATCACCTGTCTAAGTTCACTTTAAAGTTGAATAGGCTGCAGCGCAGAAGCACAGCGGTACGTCCTCGGTGACTGTAAAACATGCAAGACAAAACATATGACACAAGGGATGATCCTGACCTGAGACTGACATGTGCTAAAGTACATTATAGTCATTGCCAGGATAAAGGTCACATTGACTCCTGTTATAAATTGGACAGGACAGCTCCAGCATACATGGAGTGTCAAGTGTGAGGAGGTCTGAAAGAAAATCCCTCGGATGTTTCAGGACACACACATGCAGGCGGACGGATAAAAGTGTCTACATCTCGCTCTCACTTGTGATTAGCACACTTAATCATCACATTAAAGGAGAAGTCCGCGCGCTAAGTTCATCATATAATGTAGATGCGGGGAGTGAGATGCAGTCTTGGGTTTTTCTGTCTCCACTTTAAAACCTGCTGGTGGTCATCAAAATAATGCAGAAAGATGGGATACGAGTTTAAGTTCAGGGCTTATTGTTGCTACTGTTTATGCTGTTAATGATTAAATTCACAGTTCCAACTATTCTGTTGCAGAAAAAAAAAATATTTACATGTTCATTTGAGGCGCAATAGTCTTTTGACTAAGAATACCCTGCCTGGAACAGCAGCAAGCGCAAGAGCAGACTTTTGCTCTGAGATACAAAGGGAAACAACTTGAAAGGAAATAAGCAAATGAATGCAATGCCTCATTAGGCGGGTTTTATTTGACCGTAGCCAATTAGAGAGCATCTGTAATTTAAAACAGTCAACCTAAAAAAAGACGAAGAACACATTTCTCTCATGGGACTGAATCCTTTGCCTTGTTTTCATTCAAATTATTTTTTTTACCAGTGACATTTTCTATTTGACCGAATATAAATAATCCACAGAGGACAGTAGAGTTCAGAAATATGCAGATAGTCAGCCTACAGTAGGAGTTTACAAGTGGGGATGAAAGAGCAGGGTCTGAGGGATTTCAGAGAGGTCAAGGTTGCGTGCTGATGTGTTTGGCCTCGCTGTTGGCTGGCTGTGCTGACTTGTTTTGCCGTTGCTTTGTGATCAATACCTCTCCCTCTGTCTTAATCAACGACCCGCTGAGGTATTTGCGGGCTGTTACCTTAATGACACAAAGGTGCACTTTGAGAACAGAGCTGCAGTCTGGGCAAGACTGACAGCTGGTTTAGCTATGAATCACACCTGAGTGCAGATTAACGTGGCACTCCTCACAAACAGAGACAGCACTGAAATACTGATAGGGAGAGGTAGATTCTGAGTGATCCGCATCAGAAGATATGACCAAAACAAGAACCCGACTGCTTACTTTGCAGGGGGAGCCTCGTGAAAAATAGTAACACCTGTATTGCTTATACTGGTTGTTAAGCATTGGAATAAAATTTTGTGCAATATGCATAACCAAATGCTGGAATAATGAGCCATCTGTATGTGTGGTCCCTTCCTTGGAGATGCCAAGAACGGCACCATCTGTGATGCAGCTACCAGCTGTTTTCCTTCTTATTACATGTTTATTAAAAGCTGAAGTTGTCCTCTTCAAGAAGAGGAAAAGAGAGCATGGGTGGCAATGTTGGTTATCTGATTGCCTCCATCTCCATTAGAAACAGACTTGAGCTCTGTTCCTGGTCCTATAAAAATACACTAACAGTTTCAACAGAACAGAGGGAGTGCTAATTAAATACTCCTTCTTTTTCATCAGCGACTCGCAGGAAATTAAGAGAACAAACACAAGATTGACTGGCAGCAAAGCAACAAACATGAAAGAGGATGAATGAATCTAATCCACCAGGACTGGAAATAAATAAATAAATGATGTCACTTACCCCACCTTCACTTAGCCCTTTGGGTTTGTATTTCAAAATCCCTCAGCAGGGTTTACGCATCTTTTCTATTTGCATTGTTTTCAATTTTCAAAACCTATTAGCAAGATATCGATCGACCACAATTGAGCATTTATGCACAGCAGGCAACCTACATCCCTCAAGTCAGAATCAGATCACATCTCCCATAATTGAGGGTGGCAGAACTGCAGACCACCCTCTGCAACTGTCAACAAATTTCAGGAGCTCAAACTAAGATGCGTCAGGGATGCATCCTGCACCGAGTGATGGACACTGAGAAGGAGAACTGGAAATGTCCATCAGCATCCTCTGCCATGTGCTGAACAAGACAGGTCAGGTCTGAATAGACACTGACAAACCCAGGGTGGACACACTGTCGACACAGACTAAAGCAATACCAAGGGACAAGTGACAGGCTGTTCTGATGCCTTACCTAACCGCAGAACACGGGCACGGGCAAGGCAAAAATAGTGTGTGGCGGATTGGACACCCACGTGCACGCTCGTCCATATGGACAGACGGGCCTCACAACCTTTAAAAGGGAGATTAAAAGAACTTCAGAGGTAGTGTTTAGCCTCATTTCAAACTGTCAAAACGCAGAAGACTGCACTGTATGTTAATGTGTGATGAGAATTCAAAGTGCAGAATATGGTCTAAAATAGTAAATTGATATTTCTGACAGTGCATCCATTTCTGAGGTTAGCGTGTTCACTCTGCTCACTGCTCAATAAAACAAACAAAATGCCCTCTATTTCTGTATAAACAATTACCTGCCATAGATTGTAACCTTATTGGATTGAGTGAAATGTTTGAAATAAATCATTAAAGGCGCTGACAGGGCATTTATCTTCACTCTTGCTTTAATGCTCTGTGCACAACACTGGATGAAGTCAGTCAAGGGTGTGTGTGTTTCTTTCTTTCTTTCTTTCTTTTTTTTTTTTTTTTTTTGAGTAAGCCGGGCCCCAGTGTGCCTCAGTGTGTGTGCTTGTAAGAGCACCGTTGCGTGTGTCAATCCTCCTGTGGAGCCATGTTCTCAAAGCTCTTCATTTTGAAATCAAGCATGAATAATTAAGCCATTTCACAAGGCTGCTTTAACGATATATTACATGAGAGGAAATAGGTCAAGCAGCAATGTTACAAAGATTGTTTGAATGGGTGTTATTGGGTTAAAAAAAGATGGTGAACAATACTTCCCTCCCTTCATGCCTCATATATTGTACTTACTCTCTACTAGTGACTGTCAGCTCCAGCTTTAGACTAATTTTCCTAAAAAAAATATGACAGCCTTTTCTGATAAGCTGAATATTTGCCTTGACAGTTAGGGTTACATCTGGGTCATAGTGCCATTCCACCTGAGATAATACATCAGCTGTAACCCTTCCACCAGAGGTGATGTTCACTAGCACACAAAAGGCCCTGACAAGAGACAACAGACAATTACAGTGTTTAAATGTGTATTTTATGTGAGTTTTTTTTGTCCTTTACTTGTTCAAACTTAATTGCTATAATTTTTGATGGACAAGAATGGATATTAAAAGAGATGATTTGAAATGAATTGGCCAAAGCACATGAAAGTGCAGCAAATAATTATAGTATTATATAATTATTGGGAAAAAAATATCTGTTGGCCATAAGTCAGAGAAGTAAAGGGTTCTTATGATAACAAACCTTCACAAATACCAAAATTATTATTAAAAATCTAGCTTTATTTATTTATTAATTATTCCTCAGTTTAAATCCTTGCAGATATACAAGTATATTTAAAGAGCAAGAACAGGGTTCCCCAGGCTTCATATCGTGGGGGTGTCCCACCTCACCTGAAATAAAGAATACCTCTGCAAGTATCAGAAGAAATGATTATGCTTACCACCTTCACTATCCAATTTCCTGGGGGAAACTTTGTCTTTTTTATTAATAGCAACTATTGCTATTGCTTAATTTAGTGCACCAATAATAATTGCACATAATTACACTTCAGTGATTTGTGTGCATGGAAGAATACCACTGTATCTGGAGTAAAGATGTGACCTGGGAACAACTTTTCATTACTCTGTAGGTCCAAAATATTTCTTATATTATTCATTACTTTGTTAATATTACACTTAGGGGCAGCACAAGAAGACGCAAACACAACATTGATATATATTCACCTTATAACGGGTAAACAAAAAAGCTCATTTACACATGTAGCTGACATGGAGCCATGTCAGCATTCATTTGTGGTCATGTTTGTGTCTACTTCAAAAGAAAGTTCAATATTTGCTCTGTTGTTTGCTCTGTTTTTGGTCTCCACCAACTCCTGAGGAACATTTCTGGCTCTTCAGCTGCTAAATTCTCCTCTGTGTTCACCAGCTGGTCTCTAGCTGTACAGTGGGCTTTAGAGTTTTTTTTTTTTTTTTTTTTTTTTTTTTTGCTGAAAACTGAAAAAGTCTGAAAAGTGTCTGAAATCAACATTGATGAAAGCGGTGAGAGTGAACCAAAACAGTCAGCTGAAAGATGCTAAAGTGCTGTCCTTTAGTGTGTCACAAAGAGTGACACTCTTTTATTCATCCCATAATACTGATTAGAACAGTTGCAATGAAACAATGTCAAAAATCTATTTTTGCTTTACTCTGCATTCAGATCACTGTTATTGCACAATGTGTAGGGACTATGGCTGGATGATATCAATCATTGTGATTATTTAGAGAGATATTGCAATTGTGGTAAGAGTCATGATTTTAGTGGAAAATGGAGATTTCAATAACATTAAGATTAGTTGTTCAGCCCTCGCAGGGACGCTTACACACATTATATACAATGTCATTCTGTACAACCATAGCTCTTTATTTTTCAGCTGGTGGTTTCTGTGGCGCACGAAAACCCTGTGGTAATACCAAATCAAAAGTAGACACCAAAATAATGGAATAAAAGAGGAGGAAGTGTGAGGTATTAACACCTGTCAAGAAGAGAACGACAAGTACCCACTTGTCAACTACCGGTACTAGGTACAAACAGTGCAACAATTTCACAATGGCGTCTGTGTCTCTATAGTACACTATAAAATTGTGAAAAGGAGTAGGTTCTGACTGATGTGAAAAAATGCTCCAATGATCTCTGTCATCTGTTACATTCAGCCCTGAGGACAAACACGCTGAGTCCCACAAAGCTCCTTTAACTGTGCTTTCAACAACAACAACAACAACAACAGCACTCACATCAGCTTGTTCAGCCTCACCTACTTTCAACTAAACTGTGTTCCTCTTACACAGGTTGGGACCACATGCTATTGTGTGTATAACCATCAGTCCCCTTCGCTTCTGGGTGTTGTCGAATGAAATGAAATAATTTCTTACAACCTGTAAAAAAAATTTTAGTCTGTTTCTGGAAACATCTGCCATCAAAAAAATCTACAACTGTGGCATCATTTCAAGATCTGTTACATGATGTTTCTTTATGATCACAGATGACTCCCATTCTGTTTCATGTGATTTTTTTGTTTCTCAATCTTGAAACAAGCTGATGTTATTGCATGATTACATTTCTGCAATGTAGTCCTGCTCTGGAAAAAAAAAGTATTTTTAACCACTTGTCAATCATGTAGCTGGAAACTATATTTTTTTAGACATCCTCTGACTTTGTAATAGCTCTTTGTTTTTAGCTTTGGTAAGTTTTCACAATCATTACATGAGGTACATCTTAAAATCAAGCAGCTGCTTTTGACTGTATGCATATGTTGTTGTTCCACTTTGAAAATTATGAAACTTGACTTCAATCACAGGCTGTCCATTGTACATGAAATTTCATCTTTGGATTAAAGACAGGTTTGGATTTCCCAGACCATCCTCCTTTTATCTCGACTAGAGCATTATAATTAGACTCCCTATTGTCGAACGGCTGTGTAACTAAATAGTTCAACCACATAATATGAATGAGGCCAGTGTTACAATATTGAAAACAGTCTCAGGTTGAATCCAGATTTTGCTCAAATGGATAATTGTCCAGCGTAGATCCACAGAAAGCTTGTGTGTGTTTTTAAATGTTCTTGATCCACAGAGAGTTTGTAAATCTCGTAATGTGAGCAGGTCTGTGAAGTCTGTAAGACTGTGTTTGTTTGAGTTCACTTTGAACTCACTCCGCTCCTGCACGTCACTGTCTGTCAGTCGTTTGCTGGAGTCTGTTGCCTTGTCAGGAAATTGAAAATGAGTCTAAGATTTCTTTTACTTGATAATGTTTGTATGGCAAAGCTCTGTGTACAGAGTCATTACTTGGGCATTGTTTCCAGAATTACAGCTCTGACCTGGGAAAAAGTGCCCATTAATCTTGTTAGGGAGTTAGTGTTTCCCAAACCATGGGGTTATGATAAACAACCAGGCAATACAGTTGTTTAAAAACTGCAAAATTCCTGCTATGATAAACTGAAAATCTGAAAGACATTTCTCATTCATTGGATTTTCTCTTTTTTCACATGTAGCAAAGGGCCCGGGCTGGATTTGGACTCAGGATGCTGTGGTGAGGACTCAGTCTCGCTGTGTGGTACATGCTCTACCAGGTGAGCTCCTGGAGTGCCCTCATTCACTTGGATTTTCTACAAATACACTGTTTAATCACCTGAAATGTGAGAGCTGAGATACATTTGAAATGTTGTAGAGGACAGACGAAATAGAAATAAAAACCACTTTCACTGCAGCATTGCCCTCCATCTGACCGCACTGACTAAAACTAATGTATGGGTCCAGGTTCACTGTGTGTGTATCTGTGATATAGGAATATGAAAGTTCCTGAATGCATATTTTGTTATAAACCAAAAATGACAGAGAGCAACAGACAGTTTTGTCCTTCACCAACTCCTCAGAAAAATCTAAGTAGCTGCTAAATGTTCCACTATCTTTACTGCCTGGTTGCTAATTTAGTCTTTCTGCCATTTGGTGCAGGACAGATATGGTACAGTGCATTTGTAGGATATTTTTTTACTAAAACAGCTGCCTGTAGCGTCTAGACTGGACACTGATGAGAGCAGTGACCCTGAATGAAAGAATTAAAACTGCCGCCCCTAAAAAAAACCACAACAATGAATAAAAAGTTGATCAAACGTTCTGTAAAGCTGAGAAACTGCAGAGACAAGTGATAATTCTCTGTGGGTTGGTCACTACAAACAACTGCTTTCATTGTCATGTGATTCATGTTAATATAAAAGTACTGATTACTGCAGCTGTAAGGTCATAATAATATCAGCACTATATTGTTGGGAAAGTGGGAAACAAACATTTTCAAAATAGTAATCTGTATCTTATTGCTGGTCAGTTATCCTGGAGTTAATTACACTGTCTGCATGTACTTAAGAATATAGATTTTACAGTACACTCACTGGTTTTTGGACTTAATTCTGGTTGTAAAATTCATAACCTGTTATCACTCAAACAGTGTGTAGTCTGATCTGAAATTCATAGTAAGATGTCAAACTGCTATTTCTTATACCAGAAGTTCAGTTAGTCAGTGTGACCATCCAAAAATACTTCCTCTATTACACACAACAGAGGGTGTCATTCATAACAAATCATACCTTTAACAGTATTTCTGCTGTATCAGTGAATAATGTAAATAACTCATGATGAGTAAGTCATACAGGAAATGAAATTTTGCTTATACCTGTGGTACTTTCTAGTGATTTGCTTTAAAACCCTGGAGTATTATTGACTTTGAAGGTACAAGACAAAAATACAGTAAATAATTTTGAATGTAATTAAGCCTGCAGGCCTACATCAGCAGCTATGGTTTCATAATAATGTACATTTTAGTTGCATAAGTTACATTTAGACACTGAAACTATATATAACAGTCTGAAACTCCTGACAACACTCTGTTTTGTCTGTCCTGTTCTTTTATCCCAGGTTATAGCACTGACTGCATCACATTCAAGGTTAACCTAAAACTCCCCTCCAAAAACAGTGTGTCTCCACCTCTGAACAGTCCAGAATAGACTGTGAAGATGAATCGAAGTCTCTCAAAGTTAGAATGATGAGAGGTCAAAACTCTGGCTGCCGTCAAAAGACACTTTCTGGAGCCGCTTTGTTGACAATAAATAAAAGGCTGATTTTGTCGACACTCCAGAAGTGCCATGGGTGACTTCCAAGGAATGTGGGCATATTTTCTGTTTCAGAGCTGACTGGAGACCGAGCTTACATGGGTGTAAAAGCTCAAACAAACATTCAAAGAATGCACAAACTCTTGCTTCCCGTTCTTTGTCAGAGAAGCAGCTCCAGTTCTAGATGAGATATGAGATAAAAGAATCATTTATCTGATTTCAGGCTTTGGGAAACATCTGCTTGTGCAACTGAGAAGATTTTCGGATTTTTTTTATTTTTATAATCACATGGATGAATTCAGTTCCACTTTAAGTTTATAAGCCAGTCGCCAAACTCTGTGCAAAGTTCACAGACATTAATTAAGTTTTGTTGTCTACTTTCTCAGCATATGTGCTGCATATTTCCTAAAAGCCACAGGTGGCTTTTAAAAAAGCACTAACAAGACATATGTTTGTCACATTTTGTTACAGCCAAGGAGCACACTTAAGTGAGCCAGGTACGAGAGTTGCAACCATGTGAGGGAGGAAAAGCTCATCAAGGCTTACGGGATGACAAATTCCACCATATGCATGTGGATCTTCAACTGGCACTGATGCATGAACAGTAGGTAAAAAGTTTGAATCACAAGCGCCGGTCAGAAAGTTTTTCAGAGGCAGTTTGGTGAATGAAGGTGTGGGCGAGTCCATGTGGCGATGCAGATGACGTAAAGACACAGTAGGTGTGTGCAGCAGTGGAGTGATAAGGTGAGGTGGTGGCGGTGGTGGGCGCTATAGTGTAACGCCTGTCACCGCACACGCATGCTTTGTGTACACACGGGGTGTTAAGAGCTGTCAGGCAGGTATGGCTCAGGCTTGATCTGAGCCATGATTGATCGCACAGGTTCAGGTGGAGTTCACGGGAGGTCTCTGGTATCATTGGCGAAATGAGTGACAGACACAAAATAGGGTGATGGAATATTATCAGGAAGCCATTTGTAATGCGGGGCGAGCCTGGATCTCTAAGGGGTGTTGTCTCTCTGAAATGAAGTCATCCATCACCTCAACTTCATATTTGATTAGGTCATGAGTAGTTTTTAAAGAGAAAGAGAGGCTTGAGTATTGTGCTCACACAGTATGATAAGTAAAGATAGAGGCTATTGTCTAAAAAAAAATACTCTTGGGTATTGTAAAAGTATTCCACTACAAGTAGATTTTACTATAGCATAAAAAAAATACTTATACAAGCATTTTATTACAGCAGGGTCATTAAAAACAATAATTTATCATGTCTGTGTGGAGCAAAATCTTATTCTGTACACATAACTGTAGCAAAGTAAAAAGTATTTCTCTCTCAAAAGTAATGGGGTAATAATATGACACCTTGCAAAATGGAAATACCTCTGCACACGCCACTGCAGAAATAAAATACTTGCATACATTTACTTTTTGTCACTTTAAGGGAGTAAGACTAAACTGGAATAATTAGTTGATTAATTGATTTGTCAAACAACAGGGAAAATTAACTATTTCGATTCTCTGATTTGCTGCCTTTGTTTTATTCAACAGTAAAGTGTTGCTTACACTAAGCTAAGCTAAGCTAAGCTAAGTAATACAGTACATTTACTCTAGTACTGGTCTTAGGTACAATTTTGTGGTACTTCCTGTATTTCCTTTTTGTGTTGCTTTGTACTTCTACAGCAAAGCTTTAGCTACAAGTTACTTTGCAGATTTATATTATTACTACAAATAATTAATTATTATATGCTAAATTTTAAGTACAGGCCAAAGAATATTACATTCTACATTATGGTTTTGCTATTTATACTTAAGTTCTGAGTATTTCTATCACCACTGCCATGACTCAATTAATTGAGAAAATAATTGGCAGATCAATAAATAGTGAAAATAATCACCATGTGCAGATCTAGATTAAATAGTGAATAATCTATTTTCAGGTGAAGTCTGTATGGTGCCAGTGTGAAGCCAATGAATGAAGGAGAATGAGGGAGATAAACTAAATATGACTCAGTATGCTTTGATTGAAAATGAATATGCAGCATCTTCAATATATATGGTAAACTAATTGTTTGCGTTGTAATGTTGTATTCAAATGCCTGGTTGTTGAAATAACTTCAGAGCAAATATGAAAAGCTTTTCAGTCAAAATATAATTGAAAAGTCACTCAAATGTAATCAGATTACACTCCTGAGGTGCTGTTTCTGGGTGCTTGTAAGTAATCTGTAACCAATTACTTCATCAAGCTTGAGCATTTTTATCAGGCCTCCCAAGTTGAATTCAGTGTGGGAAAAACATCAGTGTACCTTGTTTGTGTGTCATGCCAGGAGATACTCCCGGAAACAGCTCAACAGCGGTGATGAATACATAACATCTGTTTTTAAAACTAACATATTCAGATGAGCAGGTTTTTCCTCATATAAAACATGCTATTCAGTCGCTTTAAGCAATGACCGATATTCGTGACTGCAGCGGCTCATTCATATCTGTTCGAAATCTTACAAACTTTATGTCTTTCATCCAGCGAGCAAAGCGGAAGCTGCAGGAAAGGCTCTAAAAACAAAAAAAAAGAGCTGCATGAAAAGACACCGAGCACAGAGTGATAGAAAGCAGCAGCCCAGCAGCACACAGCCTGAGCTCCTGTCTCTTTTCCCTGGCCTCTGTTCCTTTAATAAACTCATGGTTATCTAGTGTAACAAATGTCTCGCTGCCATCATCAAGTCCAGGCGAGGAGGGAGGAGTTTTTAATGTTCAGTTTGTTCTATGGATCGATGTCTGCTGGCATCGCCTCTCTTCTCGCCTGCACCGTGCGTAATATACCGTACCATTACCAGACGCTTTTTACGCGCATTCCCTCCACATATTATCCACCGAAAACAGCCCGAGGGGACTGACTGACACACGTCGATCAACATATGTAGCACTGATGGACAAAAACGGATGGTGAAAGGAGACGATTCGCCCCCCGTAGGAGGAGGAAGAAGAAGAAGAAGGTGAAAGAATAAACCCGATTTGACATCTGTTTCCCACTGAAAACGATTCCTAACTGGATTTTTTTTTTAATAGTGAGAGAGACTGAACTACTCCGAGAGCCAAAATAAAGACTCACTCTCTCTCTCTCTCTCTATGCATGGACTATCGTAGACCGCATTCAGATTTCACCTGGGCACAGTAGTGAACTGCGACTCCAAAAAAAAAAAAAAAAAAAAAAAAAAATGCCACGGAGGAAACAGCAGGCGCCCAAACGGGCTGCGGGTAAGCGATTCTCTTTTTTTCTTTAATATGTGTGTAACATTTGTGGATTATTTGTGTCATGATTCTGCGGAGCCAGCCTTTAACACAGGGTTCCCCCTCAAACTTTTATCATGTGGGACCCCAGAATAGATACGAATCAGACCCCTGCATTTAGTCAGATATTATCCCCGATGTGTCCCATGTGAGTAGGTTTGTAGTTGCTTAGAATTTAGTACAGAGTTATATAACTATAGTATGTGTACTGTCGTGAAGAATGTGGACGCTGATGCCTGTAGTGCTTGTAGTGAATTGAATGATATTGAAATCTAGCTGATTCTTATTTCACTGTGGACCCTCTAAAGCCCGCTCAAGGGTTACAACAGGGGCCTCGGACCCTAGTTTGGGTACCGCACTGCTGTAAAAAAAGTCAAATGTTAAAACAATAGGGGGGAGGAAGTTGCAGCATCACAGGCTGCAGTTGAAATTAATAAGATTAATAATGTAACACCAAAGAGAACTGTTCATTAGGATTCAAAAAGACAAAAAAAAGCAGTGTAGTTTTCACTCAATAATCCTACAGCATGTCACGAGCCATTTATGCAGTCAGTGATCAGAAAGTTTCATTTTACATTTAAAAAAAAACCCTCCCTCGCTGTGTTTTGATTTGACCCGCATAAAGTGTAGAGAGGGGCTGAAAGATGTGGAGCCGCTGTATCTGTAGCAGATGAACTCTGCATGAACTCTTCATAATCTTATGGACAAATGGAGAATGGGTTACACACACACAGACGCACACACACATACATGCACTCCATCCATGCTGCTGGCAGGGAGAGGGGGACGCGCACACTCACACACACACACACCTCCACAACACACAATTTCAATTTTTGTGCAGCAGGGTTCTGTGGTAAAATCCGCCGTGTGCATATGTTCAGTCTGGTGTTTGTGTGTGTCAGATTTACAGTTTGTTGAAGCAGTGGATGAATTAATAATCTCATCTTCAAGGAGGCCCTTATACCGTGTAGGCCAGTGTGTCAGTTTGTGTGAATGTGTGTGTGTTTACTTTTGTCTCTTCATAATGTAATCCTGTAAAGATTTTGCCCTTTAGGGGCACTGAATCTCAGAATTTCCTCTCTTCCAGAGAACACCCAAACATCCCACTAACCCTATTTTCTGTTCATATTCTTTCTCAAAAAATGCACAACTTTACTCTTCAAGAAATATTTAAATTCACAAGGTCACAAAATCAGCGTTACCCTTGACCTTATTTTCTGCAGTCTTAGCCACTTTTTAATTTCATATGAATTATAATGTTCCCAAAAACCGCCTCATTATGGTGAAGTTGGTGGATTAAAACTAGATTGATCAAGGGTATTTCAGCGTCTGAGGATGCAATTACTTGCTTGTGGTGTGTTGAGAAGTTATCAGTCTTTATTATGGTTGCGGATGTAGCAACCAGATGGCGATTGTTCTCTGCCAATAATAGCGTCTCTTTATACCCGCTTAAGATACTGAGACCCTTATCTGCCCGGCACACTCTTCAGTTTACACATACACATGTACGCACACACACAGGCACTCATTGCCATACAGTCACACACTAAATATTTTTCCCACATTTCAGCCTCCAAAAGCCCCCTTTTCTTAAAAACAATGCCCCCAGTTTTTATTCAGAGAACTTTTGAGAAGATGCCTAAGTGATCCCTTTACACGCTCTCAGCTGCCTCGCCTGTACTCTGGTAAATGTGTCAGCCCTATAGAGAAATAAGCCTTCCAGAAGAGTTTCTTCATTGTTGAGGTAATTGTCTCCTCTTTGACAGGCACATTCATCAGTGGCTTAATGGTCAATCAAAAGTTGGCAGGCAGAGTGTTTTCATTCTTTCCTATCCACTACATTAGGAATACTTAATCAAAATGTCTCCCGGTAATGGCTGTGAAGAGTTCATGACTGACTGATCCGTTGTCTGTGCCGATAGAAAATTAACAGCTCGGCACTGGAGAGATGTGGGCCTGCAGATAAACAAATTGTGCATTAATATTTCATCTTCAAGACCTGGGATGTGCTATCAAGCGGTGGAATATTCCTGGGCTGTGTTGTCATTTTTCTCGCGTTCATTTTTTTCTTTTTCTTTTTTTTCCTCCTGTATTCTTGAAGGCTCTTTGCAGCTGTAACTCATTTCACTTGATGACTTTACTGGGGTTACAGAGAGTGACGACAAATTGATTACCTGGCAGAGCAAGAATGGAGCGAAGAGAGACGCAGGCTGACAGTCATGTTATAATAATATGTTTAATGATGTGTGGAGGGGGAACAAGGAGAGAGGAGTATTGAAATAAGAGCATGGAAGATGCAAAGGAATAGGTTTCATTTTTTGTAGGGCTCTTAAAGATGCAGTATCCCTCCTGGTGGAAATAGTATTTTGCAGGGTGCTGTAAAAAAAAAACATCATTCCCAGCTCAAGCATTAATTCAGAGGACATTCGGCATCCAGGGTGCTTGTATCCTCCTCTGGGAATTGTATTATTAATAGGCATATTTGTAAACGTGAGACCACAGACGCACTAGTAAAGGCTAGTTGTTTCTGATTTACTTCCTTTGCATACATAGTTTGTATGGTAATTTAAAATGCCAATTACTCACCGGTCCAGAATAGGAGGCACTAAACCCTTGCTTTATCACAGAGAAAGCATCGGTAAGACAGAGGGCTATCAGGCTACAGAGCCCAGGATGAAATTTGTGAATCAGTTTTATATATGATGGAAACGTAAAGTCCTATAAGTGCATGAGATGCATTTTTGAGTGAAGGGAGCCATATGTTATTTTGCGGCCGTGGGAGTATTCCTCTTTTTTTTTCTTTTTTTACAATAGCTCTGTGCCTCAAACCGTTAGCCCAATTTGCTGTTAACAAGATAAATTGGAGAACAGACAAAGGCATTAAGTGTTGCAGTGCCAGCTAGTGACTGACAGCAGCTTGTGGGAATTGGCTAGCAGAAATTCCTCCTAAGTGGTTTGTTCAGAAAACATCCTACGATCAAGGCAGATGTTGTTTATCCAGTTTAGGTAGAAAAAGGAAGTCCATTTTGAATCACAAAAGCTGGGAGGAAAATGGCAGTGAATACAAGGGTGTCTAATTTTTTATTTTATTTTTTTAATACCAGATTACCACCCTCTTGGATTTTTTCCCTGTATTCACTGTTCTTTTGTCTGCAGCCTTTGTAACAACATTTCAATTTGATTTGCTCAAATTTATTTAACCATTGTTCTGAATAGAGATCAAAAAGAAAATGATTCTCTTACTGGACTCAGACGTCAATATTTGACCCTGATAACTGCACAACATTTATAAAGTAGATGATTTTAATAATTCTGGCCATCATGTGTGCATGACAGCTCTTATTTTGCCAGTCTCCTCTGTATACTTATTATGATTTGATTAACTGCAGGAAGTGAGACTTTTATATTGGCTGTAGCATTACAAGTTTAGTATCTACGTAATCAAGTAAACAATTACGAAATTATGAAAAATGACCAATGGAGCACTATTGTAAAGACAGATTACATATGACAGCTTCACTCTTTTTCAGTGAAATGTACAGTTGTGAGAGAGTGGAGCATAATAATCCAACTGCTTCTCCAGAGCAAAGAGACAATACATGCAAACCTTTTTCTTGACCTCAGTAATCACGTGATTGTAACCGCACGAATAGTTCCAACACGCCATTTTGATCATTTTGATACTTGAATTGTAATCCTGTTGGAGCACAAGCTGCTGCGAAGCTCTTGTTCATGTACTTTTCGGAGCCGAAATAGGACTTTGTGCATACTGAACAACTCACAGCCCATACTACAAAAAGTGAAAAGCCGCACTTCACAGCAGATACCATAGTTTTCTGAGAGTGTTCGGCTTTTGGAGCCCAACCTGAGTGAGTGCAAAACTCGGCCTCAAATAAAGTTCCCAAGTGATATTATCATTAGTGGGCATTAAACATCTGCTTTTTTCTCTGCAATGTATTTCTGGATTGATGTCAGCAAGGCAAATGTTTTGTTTTGATCAAATCCAGCCTTGAAATTTTCATTGGCTTATGAGCACACCAAACCATATACTTACACTTTGTTGCAATGCTTGCAATTTTCTAACTTGCAGGCGCTCCCCATAGAGATACCCTTTAATAACTTTTTCTTCATCAGCTAGTTTTCATGCTGTATATTCTTACAGTAAAAAAGCTAATTTTAAGTCAGGTGGTTTCAGTGTGATCTCATTGCATTTTCTCCTGCATGCCAGTTAGGTGACAGGTGTAGATAGCTAATAGTTTGCGAAGGCTTTTGTTTGCATGAGAGGCAGACAGGGTGGTGCACTGTCTAGGTGATAAGAACCAAGACTCCTGTGCCCTCCAGCACAGTGATCTCTCTCCTCCGCTCTGCGCTCTCCTGTGTGGAAAAAACAGCCTGTTATGATTGGTCTCAAGGCAAGTGCCTGTGCAGTGTTGCACCTCTCTACAGCAACTGCTCATTCACCTTGCCTTCCCTCTGAGACCTGCACTAGTTTCCAGGCAAATGACACAATTTGATATGCCGTTGGGGTGATTCATGTGGATAATGTTTCCATGTGATCATCACTGCAGAAAAGAGACTATTTCTTGTTATGATTTTTTTCTTTTACTCATTAAGTCTGACAATAACTAGAATATTGGGAGAGTTTATTGCGAGCAGGCTAAAACTCATTATTTCTGCTAGACATCCCAAGTACAAAAGAAATTATGTTATGGTATTTTGTCCAGGTCCCTACAGATATAATGATTTAGAGAGGAAAAATGGGGAGGAGACTTTATAGCTTTGGGTTGTTCATTTATGTGGATTTAGAGGATAAGAATGCAAGGCAAGCTTACTGTTAACACAGTAGCACTGTGGGCCTGGTATTGATTACACAGAGGTGGTATGGTATGTTTTCTATGGTTTATGGTAAAAATCACTGCACCTCATGTGCTTTGTATTATTGTAATGATAGACATTCCCACCATAGTTTATATCTTTGTAATTTATATCATGTGCAGTTTTGTCAAGAGCACGTCATCTCTTTTTTTCCATACAGAGCCTAGAAGATTTAAGTGAGGACATTCATCTTGTAGTTGTTGACCTACATGTATAGTCAGTCAGGGAGCATACATGTTGGCCATATGGTTAGGTGGTCTTTAAAAACAATCACAGCCGGATCAAGTTAACCTAACCTGAGATGCTTTTGAACAAGGTTGCCATACAATATATATATATTTAAAAAAATGTCCTTCACCGTTTGAAAAATGACTGTTCTCTGATTTCAGAGGTGTAGACCAGATGAGGTTCATGTGCTGCTTTCATTCAAAAGCACCTTGTATGATAATTCAAAGCAAACTATAAAGAAACAGACCATGATATATTTTTTTCCCTAGTGCATGCTAAAAGTCGTATTTAAATCATATCATATACCCAATGAGGTAAAATGCCTGGTAATAAATGAATATGACATTTATTTTCAATATGTGAGCACCAAAAAAACAGAGAAAACATTAATCTTAAGTTATCCGCGGTGTACCTGATTTGCTTCTTATCAAATCCTTAATGAGCTTCAATTAAGATTTATTATGCAAATTAACCCTCAGCTGCTACTGACTGCAGGAGCAGGAGCTATGACAATATTGTGCTAATGGTGTGATCTGTAACAATTACAAAGGTAAACTGCCTTCACACTGCATGGTCCGCGAGTCTGAGAGGTCAGTCCGCTAAATATGCACTCAGGTGTTGTGGCGATTTGGAAAATTGTTTATTAAGTCTCTGTTTTTTAGTGCTGAGGTGTATTTTACACAGCAGCTCGTACAACTGTGACAGCAGCAGTGATATTTCAATTTTTATAAGCATTTCTACTGATTAGATTTCACTAAAGCTAAAAATTAACGCTTTAAATTTAAACAAAATAAGCAACAAATATTACTTAAACAGAGGAAGATAAGACTCATTTTATCAATGAAGTAATGTAAAACTCACCTTCACTGAGCTGCGCTTGATTAAAAACAAATCTTAATATGTAGGCGTAAAACCAGGCCCAGTTTTCTGATCGCTTTGGTTACCGCACACAGTGAGGTTATGACCAGAGGAAGTGTGGCTGGACACTTTACTCTAGCACTGTATGAAGTTGTGAACCTTGCACCTTTTGTAACTTCATTTAGCACAGGGCTGATGGCTTCCTGACAGCTTTATAGCCCACATGCTTTATGAGTCGTCATGTGGTGCAATTACATAGGACCTAATTTGATGAATCAAGTCAATGTTCCGCCGTCTCTGTTGACCTTGCTGGCCTGTGATCTTCTGTCTCTCCACCCGGGGTCAAAGAGAGGCTTTCACACTTTGTACAATTCAGTGTGGAAAAAAAAAATCTTGAACATGCATCTTTTATTACAGCCAATCAAGAATGTACTGATTTGTAATGAGCAATTGTCGGGTTTGTTTTAAATATCTTTGGCAAGCCATCAGTCCAAATGAATCAGTTAATCAGCCAGTCAAAGCAAAAATAATGCATTTCCATATTCCACCATATTGCAGTGCAGAAATGATTCTTATGTTTCTGATCTTTGTTTATATTTATAATGCATGCTATGTAGCCTTGGTGTCTGAAAATACACAAGCTAAAATAATCTCAGTTGAAGGTATTTTACAGTCATCGCGCCACAGTTAACTCCATCTAACCACCTTTAACTCACTGATTGAAACTGGTGCTTTTGAGAAGCGCAGCCATAGAGACAGCATGCAGGAGTAATAAAAAGCAGGCCACATTGAGGTGGTGGAAAACATCAAGTGTGGAATTATTAATCTCTTCAATATCTTTTTCTGACATTTAATGATTTTCTATATCGTCACAGTCAATAATATAATATAATAGATATAATATAAGACAAAAGGTAGATGCAGATTTTTAACACATTGCTTGAAACAGCTACATAAAGCTTAATTTACAAATTAAACACATACAATAGTTACAAAACAATTTGAAATGGTACAATTGAATTAGAAACCAAGCAGCAGTGTTAGCTGGCTAATTGTTCCATGTATTGTTAATGCTTTCAGGGCTGTTATCTAACAAACTCTTCTCTCAATAGAAACACTGATTTGGGGGATAGAAACTCCAGCTTTCTAATTAGCAGAGCTTTCAAATACTGAATGGCTCATTTGCTAATTTTTGTGAGCAGCAAACAAGTTTTAATGTCAAGCTGAATGTAAAGTGACAAGAATAAAGAGTTTGTTTTTCCTCGTGGCAGGGGGTCCAGTGGATCATGCACCCTATTAAACACATTAACGTTCGGCCCCTGACACCTCAAGGTTCATCAACAGTAATACAGGTGCCAGTTTACAGTACAACTTTTGTCATTTTTATTCACTGAGTTTTTTTAGAGACGTGATTGTACAGTAATGTGGTCACATAAGATTTATCTGCTATTAATTAAATTACACAACAACAAATGTGGGCAAAGAAAATTAAAACGATAAAAGACTTTATTTAAAATGTACCATACATTTCTTTAATATATGTAACTACTACACATTAACTCTGTTTTCAAATTGGTCAAAAACACTACAGCATAAAGACATGTCTAACAGCATCTATATTGTTCCTGTCTTGTTATGAATTCTCCCTTAAAAAACACACGCTAGAATAAATCCATTTGGAGAAAAAAGTGTTAGGAAAAAAATGTAAGCAATGTTTAAATAAATAAAAAAAACATGGATGTGGCTAATTTCTAAGCATGCAAAAAGATATTTTAAAAAGATAAGAAGCAGATGTGAATTAAAACACATTTGGCTTCCTTTAATTATCATCTTAATAAAAATGCCCAACGTCTGCTTTGTTTTAACCCTAATCCTGCACCTAAACTACCTAAGAGACTCTGCATCACCGCGTTGTGTTTAGAGCCTGTTCCTTAGGGCTGTGCCTGCCTGTTTTCGTCTACAGTATGTGCTGAGCTAGTCTGTTGAAACAGCTTAATTGATACTCATTAAACAGCAGTGACAGCTTAGGTGTCCGTGATGAATGTAGAATAATTCTGTTGTACTTACAACTTGATTAAGGAGAAGCACACAACACGTCAGTGTTGTAGCCTATGGCTTGGTCTGCATGCACTTACCAGCTACTTAAAAAGATCAGTCTTATTGGTCGTGCTACCTGCAAGCCGCCCTTTCAGTTAATCTGTTGCAATTGTGTGTGCCTGAAATAAACAACTTTTCAAACTCAAAATGAAGAAGTATCACTAATTCAGACGAGGATTAAAAACAGCTTATAGTTTATTTGACTCTGATTTTGATAACTTGGGGAGTGTATCACCTAGCAATAAACTTCATCTGAAAATGCAAATTATGTTGACTTTTCTTTGTGTTTATTCAGCCACAGTCTGGCATTTCCATACAATAATAAAGTCAATGGATGTCAGGCAGATGAAAAATGTGCATCTTGTATTATTTCAGTTAGAAATTAGAGGCAATTGGAATTGGTTCAAAATTGACTGTCTTTGTAATGAGTGCATGACGAATGGTATAATTTAGAGAAGAAAATGAATGCTGGGAAACCAAAAATATTATTCTGGTGTATTTTATATGCCATGATATTCCATGAAGATGAACTAATTTCACTAAATACCCCATAAAATCTACTCATAATATTTTTCTACATCGTCATAGAAACAGTTCACACAGTGGAGATCAGGTCATCAGGGCATGTGGCAGATACTCAAGTTATCATAATGATCAGATTTTGTGTTATTTCTTTCCGTTTTGTTTTCTGTGATGGCCTCAGAGAAAACGCTACATTAAAAATCATTATCATTTGCCGATTTCAAGACCCGTGTAGCTTCTCGCATTGCTGACATCTGATTAAACTGACGCTCCTCGCCGTAACATAGAGAGGCCCTTTTCTCCATTTTGAGAATACATGAAAGACTGGGAATTTCCGCAGAGGATGGATTTACAACTTTATCCTCACATGATTAATATTACACAGGGAGGTCCTTGTACAGGAAGCAGCATGTCTAATTATGGTCCAACTGTGTCTGACTGAGAGCAAAACACAATGCCAAAGGCTGCCAGTAGGAACTGCACCAACACGTCACCCAAACGGTTCATGTGGGCGCGGGGTGATGTCATCGTCACCCAGATTTCATGACTCTTAAGACCACAACTGATTGAGCAACGGCAGAAGTCAGGCTTTCAGCATAGTACTGTAGGTCCAGCTGGCAACGGCCTACTAGAAACTGTGTGGGCATATGGGATTTAGCTTCAATGAAACCCAGCAGGGAAGTGTATTCGCTTCTTTCCCTCATCTTTTCAAGGTTACACATTTTCTACCAAACATATAATGATACCCATGACCTCACTGATGATAACTACAGTATGTCCACATTTGCTGTACTGTTAAGAGCAGATGCAGATTCATCACCCTCCCCCCTTTACAAGAATTTCATGGACTCCGTGTCCTCCCACGTTTGCCTGTTCATCATATATCTCAGCCCAGACATTCAAGAGGTTGCTAGCCAGGCCAGCCATAAGTCATCCTGTCTATCAAGACGAGACCGTGTTTCTCTGCTTGATTTTCAGCCGTTACTTGTAAACCAGAACAGCATTCGTAAGATTAACTGAGTGACAGGGGGCCTCTAAAAGCAAACTATAATAGTACAATATGTTACGGTCATATTTTATGTCCATTAGTGTGTGAGGCCAAGTATGCGTACGTGTGTAGATGGATCAGCTGAAGGATCTAATAGGTCTGCATTGCACCTCAGGGAGCGCAGAAAATAATGGTGTTGTGTTACCACTGTTTTTCATTAGGCTGATAATAATGGTACAGGTGTGCACGTCACAGGAAACCTGGTTGGACCTGGTCATCCTCACAAGTAGTGCACATCAGATGTGACAAGGTTATTCTTTTCATCCCTTATTTATTTTTTTTTTCCAAAGCTTGTTTTCAATACATCGAGTATTCCTTTGAAGAATATGTTTTTGTCTTGAAGTGTGTCTGCCTGCGAAAAGTCATTGATATAGAACTAACTGTCAAAATAAGTCGTGTTCAATCCAAAACCGTTTAAGTTGTCAAGGACACATTTTCCTGCCTCCCATATCCTGACAAACATTGAGTCAGCAATTGTCTGTTGTATTTTCAGTACTGGTATCTCGTGCTCCCCCCCAGGCCATTTTAAAGTTGTAAAAAGTGGTCATTTTCTCTGTGTCAGTAGGAGGTCAGTGTTGTGGCAGTCAGCAAAGCTATTCAGTCTGGTGAAACAGAGTCTATTGGGAACCCTAAAGACATTTTGTCCGGCGTAGTCGCCTCTCACTGTCTGTCTTCATCCCTGTCTCTTTGCACTCACTGAGCTCGTACAAAGTGTAGAAAAGCTTGGAACATTTGTCGGATTACTTCCAGATCTCCAAACTTTTATTCACACCTGACACATATAAGACTACTCAGCTGTCAATTTTAAACTCCCCCACATGAAATTGACATATAGGAACCTTCAGAATTTGCATTTGCATACTCTATGTGGACATTTGTCCCTCTGTTAAAACTAGCTCCTTTTATGTCGCTCATATTCAGTCTGAACATCTACCTGTCTTTCTGGCTCTCTGTCTCACTCACTGTGTTAGTGACTGCCATGTCCTCTCTGTGCTGTATAGTGTATCCCTGGTAACTGTCGCCTGGGGCCCTCTCATCCCTAAAATGTAACAGAGGTCACACACAGATCATTGCTTTTGCCAAAGGCCCTGACTTCAACAGAGAGTGACCCGCACAGGACAGTGGTGCAGTGGCTGGTCAGTGATGGATCTGGAAATAACACAACTATAATCTGCTCCATCATCACTATTATAGAGAGTCTGGTTGTTTTCACTTGTGTGTAAAGGCCTGGTTTGGATGAGAGGGAAGGATGAGATCAGGGGATTAACAGTAGTTGAATCATATCTGGTTTAGTAGAATTATAGAAGTAATAAAAACATCTGAGATCATACCTGCTTTTAGGTCTGATCAAATGGTGCACTCTTACCTGTTTACTTACACCTACTGTGAGTATATAACATTATATAACATTCAGTGGCCACATGGATCCAGATCTGATACTGAATTTTATTAGATTTGTTTTGATTACACTTTAAAATTACAATTCTGAAATCATTCTGAAGAAAATTTAGGGTGACAGAGAGCAAATACTCATCAACATTTTACTTGAAGTCAACTTCAAAGAAATTGATCTGTATTAAGAAAACCAGACCAATTTGTTCATATTTAGTGATAATAACTAAATTACTGTGATGTTAACAATTACTCTCTCATGTTATTTACTTACACAGCTGAAAATTTGAGATTTATTCTAAAAATTAGATGCTGCCAGCTCTCAGTGTGCGCTTTTGCTGCTGAGCTAGTGTTAGATAATGTTATCTAACATTATTATTAGACAAGCAAAGCTGCTGCTCAGCCTTGAATATCTGGAATTGTGCGATTTTAAGAATTCAGAAGTATGACATACGAAATTGTGACTATTGTTTACTATGTGTTAGCATTAGCTGTCGGTGAGTGCTAAATAGCTGCAGTGTGCGTGGCTGGGAAATTTCCCATTTTGACACACTATCTCTGGATGAGTGCACAGACACTGGTTTGCATGCACGTTAACCGTAACAGTCTGCAGCCCCATTTTGTAGTTTGGCTAACTCACAAAATAGGTGCTGTTACAGCTTATAAAATCTAAAAATGAGAAGCTTGCTAACAGCTCTTACTCTGCCCTTGATTTTATGGGGGACAATTAGGCGCAGGGAGGTTGTAGTGACTGGGACATGTTACGTTTTAAGGGGGGTCAGTGTTGCAAAGGCTTGCTCTGGCTCAAACCCTGAACATTGTTCCAAATTATTTCTAATCTCACTGTTGGTCTGACAACAGGATAATGTGGCAGCTGACCTTGCAGGCCGAAACCACATTAAATGTGCAACCAGTAACCTCAACGATGTAAAACGGTTATATCAGTTATCACAATCTATTTAATATGTCACAATATGCACTTCCTCTTTTGGAATGTGGTTTGTCTCTTTCCTTTCAGCGCCACTGGTCCTTTTACCACCTCAAAAAGCTTCCTTTGAAGCCTGCTATAATCCCTAACCAGGAATTCCTCACTCCCTCAGTGAATTAGTTGTTGATGTGGTGGATCCGTTGCACCCAACTTCCAGGGGGGCACCCTCACTCTCCGCTCTCACTGTTCATCCTCGGCTGCTGGCTCAGTGCATCTGACCATTTTTACTTTTCTTATGCCTCGTCTGCCACATCCTCACATGCCACAGTGAGGCAAGCAACACCCGTTGGTGCCATACAACCACTTGCAGAGTGTGATAACGGAATTTATCCCTTCGTTCTGAGACTTGTGACTGAGGATGGCTTAGTAGGGGTTGATTAAGTTTCTGCACTCTGGTTCAGAAGGACACTTTAAGATTGTCGTGTTGAAACATGAGAATTAAACTAAGGTGCCAAATGGACATATTCCTCTTTTAGTTAAGAGCTTATCGACATGGTACATAATTAATTCGCTTTGTCTTTTTTAAAGACATCAAGATGACGAATAAAAAAAGCTAAACAGTCTGTGTTCACATGGCGGTGTGTTGATGTGCCCCCGTAATTGTCAGCTGTTTGTGGGTTTGTGTGTGTGTTTGTATGTGTGAGTGCCTTCATGTTTGCATGTGTTTCCTACATGTTCCATGGCAGCCCTCACACCCTGGCAGCGACCCAGCTGAAAAGTTCCGGTACTGTCCAGACGCATCCTTTAGGGACCTCATCAGCCCCTGAATTTCCTTCCCCTCACGCCTGAGGGCATCCATATTCATTTCCTCCTCTGATTTGGGGAAAATGATGAAAGGCTGGCTTTTTTCCAATCTCCTATTTCCTGCCAAGGTTGCCTGCATTTCAATGCAACGTAAATCTGCAAAGACCTGCAAACACGCTCTCCATTTGGACATGACCAGTTCCATGTTATTAGTATCATGCCATGTCCAAAAAAAGAGAAAGAGAAAGAGGCCCAGGGTTTTTATTGTAATAATACAGCATCTTATTGTCAGAATTTTTGTGTGGATAATTGCTCAGTGCAGTATGATAGTCTGTTAGTCACAAAACTGACTCATTGTTAAAATACTTAAGTTTCACTATTACCTGTGTATACTTCATGCAGAATGCTTCCTGTGTCTCTACACAGAGGTCTGCTTCTCATAAAATAAATATCTCATCTACTGTCAAGTTATGAGGGCTTGATGATATCATGGAGGTAACTGCATTGGTTTGAAATAAACCTGTGATTAAACTGGTGGGTGGGTATTTACTCTTACCGGAGACGGGAAATGAATGTTAATGAAAATAAGAGTCACATACAGTAATAACCCAACTCTGTAATTATTGGCATGCTTTGATGATGCCATATATTCTCAACACACACATGCGCCTACTTAACTAAACCTCAGGTAGACTATTGGCTCCGCTAGCAAGATCCTGCCCTCTGCTATGCACAACAGCGCTCAGGGCGGGGCGGCCCGGCCCAATGAAGGAGCGAGCTTGCAGTTGCCGAGACAACCCTAAACACACATGTACACAAAGGGAAGGCCCCACTGTGAGAGAGGATCATCTCCACCTCTGGCTGGATAAAGAGCGGTGTCGCTCCACTCACTGGAATGCACTCCTGCCCTACAGGCGTATACAGCAGAATGTGTATACAGTTTGCAAGCATCCCACGCTGATCATTATTGATGACACACCATCCATAGAGGTTTATACTTTAAGTGCCTTACCTAGAACACATTGTTCATGTTACAGTTTCTGTGTATTTAGTATGGAAAGACATAGCCAAGTTATTGCAAAACTATGGCATGAGATTTTTTGTGTCTAAGAAGAGATTACAGTGACAAAGCTGAGATTTGTACAAAACATGTGAATTCAGCTGATTGCAAAATAAGAGATAGGAAAATACTAATGAATGAAAGGTGTCTGGATGATTTTCAGTTTTTTGATGTGGTGATCTGGGCAACTTTATATCACATACTTGTCTCTTGTAGTCAGTGTGACAGCTCTCTGTCTCTCTCTCTGTCTCTCTCTCTCTCACAAATGGCACTTGATAGTTTTTACCAGTGGAATTATGGAGCTCAGAACTTAGTCTGTATTGTTGGGCTCCAAATCTGGGCCACATATGATAACAGAATTATCCTTCTGTACAGTAAGCGTGTGGATACTCATGCAGCTGTCTGTCATCTGAGGCCTGCGAGATGAATAATAGTTTGTGGCTGTGGGTGTCTGATAGACCTCGGTTTCTTTTATAGTTCAGATTATAGTGCGCTACATAGAGACTGTGTGGGTAAGTGTCATTCTGACCCAAACTCACTTTTCCTGCTGACCAGCACAGCTGAGTAGTTAGTGTACAGCAGCCGATGTGTCTCTCACCATGAGGGGAGGTTATATTTTGGTGGATGTCAGTGTCACCTGTGTATTTATGTAATGCAATTATCCCAACGCATTCCGCAGTCTGAAAATTAATACAGTTCACATAACTGTAGAGGCTGAGCTTTAGTCAGAATTCAAGTCCAGTTACTTATTCCATGACGTTGTTTTCAAATAAATTAAATTTGTACCTCGGCCTGTACAGGTTGAGCTGCATTGGGCTCATATATAAAGGAGCTTCAATGTTTGGCCATCTGGAAAATACAGATTTTAAAGAGGGCGAGTAAAACTTAAGCACTGCTATGGGACACAATTCAGCTAATTGTAAACAGCTGCAGGTGATATCACCCCTCAGACTATAGACGAAGTGGGGGCAAAAGTCCCACTGAAAATCTGAGGATTTAAAGGAGCTCTGTCTGACCTACTGAGGAAAACACAAAATGCCGGTTTTAACAATAAATGATACCAATTTACTCTGTCCCCAAGTGACAAATGTTTTTTTGTGAACAGTCATGCATTTACGCTGCAACATCCTACAGGCAAAACCCCCACTGAAAAGCCCATTAGAATCAAATGAATGTCAAATTCTGCTAAGTGTTTGCACATGACAAACATCTAGCATGGCTAATTGCAGATAAGTGTCAGGGTGAAATGTGTTTTGAGCCCAAGATGGTGCAAAATGGCATCATGTATTTTTGTTTTCGCACAGTTGTGATAAAGCCTAGGTTTCCAGTAAATGTGCCAGAAACACAAGATTTCATTTGGAACTTGAGAAATGTTTGTCTGCATTCTCTGTGTTTGTCAGCATTGAATCACAGCGGTTGTTAAGGGTTGGTAAAGAAAACAGCAAAGTTTGCTTATTTTTTAAGACAAACATCTGCACGTCACGTCAAAACAAAAAGACACACACTCCACAGACTATTTATAAAGAGAAATAAAAATGCTGGATTTATTTTCCTTTTGCGCTCAGTATATTATGAATTAGCTTATGTGCAGGTCCTGAAAAATACAAAGTATTCTGTCAGTTCTCTCAGAAAGTGTTACATTTACAAAGGTCTTGAATATTTCTTCTTGCTAATGCTAGCTACAGTTGCCAGGTAGTTCATTGATGAGCAAAAATTAGTTGTTTTTTTTTTTTTTTTTCCAATTGATTCATCCATACATTAATTTTCTGACTCATATCTGGGCCCAGATCACATTAACAGTTTATTTATCACTAGGAATTATTGTAATATAAGGCTGGGGAGTACTGACAGACATATAAATGTCAATAAATTCATTATTAAGTGATCATACGCCTTATTGTCCCTGCACTTTTGCTGACATTCTTTGAGCGATATGATAAATGGTGTTGAAAAGTCTTAAAGAATAATGCAATTAATTGATGATTTTTGTTTGTATATGATAATAAACAGAATAGTTTATTTGGTTTTGGTTAGTCATGTAAAACAGCACATTTGAATATGTTAACTTGGGAAATCATGGTGGCCATTTTTCACTTTCTCTGATGTTTTAAAAACAAAGCAATTCATTGATTAATGGAGAAAAAAATCAAAAGATCAAAAAGGAAAATGTTCATCAGCTGCAGCCCCGTCAAAGTTAGTTTTTGACTCTTAAGCTGTGGTGACTTGTCCAGTGTTTCAGATCGTGTTCCTGTCTCTGCTTGTCCTGGAGTTGTACAGCTTCCAGTGTTTCCATGTAGTAGTGTGACTGGGCACCATCTTGTGTCCTGAGCAATAGCAGCAGGCTGTTCCATGGCAGATCACCAGCTGCCTGTAGTGGAGAGGCAGAGGAGCTGGGCCGGCCTATCTCAGATTTGGGTCTGTGAGTTATTGACCCTCTTTGATAAACCCCTCTGAATGACACTGGCATAATTCAGCCTAAAAGTTTGCACTGTCACCGGGATGAGCTAACTGTCTTCGCTGAATATATGGGTGCAATTTTCGAAATAGGTTTATAGCAATTCTTGGGAGAGGAGGGCGAGATAGTGATATTACTGACTTTATCACTGCAGCTGAGCAGCATCTAGCACCTCTCCCCTCTGTATCTCTCTATTCCTCCACTGTAGAGCAGTGAAGGATCACACAGCACATACATTGTAGGTAGTACTGAAGAGAAAAGAGTCCAGCTCCTAATGGGGGGGCAGGAAAATGATATGTCATTATTACAGTAATGCTGTATTATCCACTCTTATCATAAGCTTATGTGTTCCTTCGTCTCTGTGGTAGGATTTTACATCTAATTTTAGTTTCTTAACTCGGTGTTTGTTGCACTGTTTGTCTTCTTGCAATTGGATCTCATACACTAGCTTTCTTTGTAAGCATTTGTGGTGTTATTTTTATCAGATGAGCAATATTTTTTTTATCAGAATTAGTTTCCAAGTGCAGTTTATAATGTTGCTAAGAAGAGGTCTTACTTTACCAGTTTACCAGTTTCCCTCTCTAATAATATAATCTGTGATCCAATGTGTATTTTAAGGACATTATCAACATTTGCCAAAACTTTTTTCAGTCTAATTTTCAATGATTATCTCTATATTTAGTCTAACAAGTACTACTTGACTTGAGTGAAGCAGAATCATAGTGAATATAATTTAATAATAGGGGCCCTGTTAAGCAATAGGCAAAATAATGAGTCATCCTGTCTATAAACTGCACCTTAAATCCCATCTTTTTTTTTTCTCAGTCAGTCTGCATTCCTAATGTATTTTCATCGGGGTAATACGAACAGCTCATTGTTTAAATCTCACTGAATCTTTTTTTTTCTTTTTCCTTTCATGTGTCAAGACAGAATCTGAACCCATAAGAATCTAATATACTGAGCCCAGTATAGTGCATCCTATAAATTGATTTTGACCCAGCCTTTGAACAAAAGGAACACTGTTGCATTGCCATCCACGGCTGATGCCACTCCCTCTTTGGCTCACACTGAATACTCTCCTTTAATAGTGTGATGGGTGGTAGCTGGCTGAAAAAAAAAAGTGCCTTATTTAGTGGGTTGTGGAGAGGTAGGCAGAGCGAAGGATGGGGTTTCTGTGACTGGCACCGATCAATCACTCAGTGAGGGGAAGCTAATGAAGCAGGCTATGGTTTATTAAAGGGTTAGCAGAGAAAAGATTACTGCGGGGCCTCAGCTTCCCAGAAGCCCAGGGAAGGAGGATACAGTGCACCTCTAATGGTTAGGGGCTAGCCATAAAACAATCAAGGTGTTTACTCTAAGCTGGCTGCTATTATGTGAACTGGGTGTGAATACAGATAGTTTTAAAATCTGTTTTTGGCTAAAGTAAAGAAGAAAATAAATACTACTAAAGAATGTTGACATGTTGCAGCTTTGGATCCAGTTTACACAGTTTCATGGTGGACGAGAATTAGATTGAAAATTTACACAAGATAATGGCCCCAACAAATATACAAACTGCACTGTTTTATAATACATGACCACTACAAACTAGCCCTCGGTTTGGCATTTGTAAATATAGTCCGGATTTTAGGCAAATGCTCATCGGATGAAGTCTGTAAAATCACCTTATTCTGAAAAAATATGAGCGCAGTGAAACCAAGGCACTCTCTCAGATAGTTTGAAAGACAAATGAGTAGCAGGGGAGTGAAAAATGCAAAGCAGATGTTTTTCTCACCGTTTTTAATGGCAGCAAGACATTACTGATGCCATTACAGAGACCTTTTATGGCTTCTTTTAATCCCCTGGCCTGCCTGAGGAAAGAAACCCCTTGTGGTGCAAAGTAGCCTCTTTACTTCAGAACGACAATTTGAACCCATTTCCAACTCACTTCCCTAATCTGCCACAGGGTTTTACATGGCTTCCTCTGTAATTATTCTGCTCTGAAATCAAAGGTAAAGAGGCATTAAAATACACCTCTTAGGTAAACATATGCTGCTCATCATGTAGGGCTTGACTCAAAGTGTCTTTTGTAACAAATAGTGCCAAAATAGTGCATAGTTTTTCTTCCTTGCTGCAACTTATTTTCCTCATTTGGTTCACATTTTCAAACAAAGCAATCTTTGATAATGAGATCCAATAACTACCTTCTAACTCCAGTTTCATGTTCACATTTGGAGTAGCAGATTTACATGCGGTGTTCGCTGTCTGCTTCCTGCATCAGACCCAACCTGTAAAGCTCAGAGGAGCACTTAGAGGGGTCTGGTTAGGGGCTAAAAATGAGGAGGAGATGAACTATATGGCTCCATCCCACAGTCCAGCCGACAGTATATCAGCGGAATCGCAGCCGCATGGGCGTGTGTGTGAACGCTCTACTCATAAATATCTCTCACAACCCCCCCTCCCTCCCTCCTCACACCACCCCAAAGGGGCCTCTCTGATGGTGATGGCGAAAGGATGTCGCTGTCTGGGTGATTGAGTGCTGCTGGTCCTGGCCCTGGGCACATCCCTGCGCTCTGAGCCCAAGTGGGAGGCCTACCGCTGAGCGCTGGCCTGAAGGGACTAGCCTGAAGGCGAGCAGCCGCACAGCAGCAGGATGTGCCTCTTCTTCTGTCTCTGACACAGGAGCACCAACTTAGTGCGACTGCTTCAGTGCCTGCTAACAGAATATACAGTAGAAAGTATTAAATTAGTTGAATATTTTATTCAAATGTTTAATTTTATATGTTATATCTGTGTGCACTAGCCTTATCTGAACTTGAACCCCGTCTCTCTAAGTCATTGTCATTCTCACTCACTCAGAAACCTGAAATAATCAAGGCGCAGTAATTAGCCTCACTTGCTGCATTGTAATTGGGGGCAGACGGAGGTTGCTCATTCTATATTTTTTTTCTCCGTTTGATAATTGCAGACTTTAGCGTGCCCTCTGTTTAATTTTTTTGATCCTCGTAAGCTCGTTCCCATAGATGCCGCTGTTATTTTAATTCAGTGGCTCTTGTGCCTTTCATCAGTCATCAGGAGCTGCAGCATTTTGAGAGAGAGGGGAGAGTTCATTTTGGAAACCCACTGTCTATTCCCTTTTTGGGTTTCAGCGCCGTCAGCCTTCCCACTGCCTCCACCATGAGAGCCTTGACACTGTCCAGGTCCGTCCTACTTGGCAAGAGGGAGAGCTACAGAGAAAGGCAGAGTTTATTTCCTGTTCTTGTGAATCATATATCAGTACAATTCCCCTCTGTGCTGTTTGGCAACGGCGGAATGACGGGTGTCATTTATCATACGGACTGAAAGAGGCTGTGGGAAAAGGGATTTGAATTCTTCTGGAAGTGTGTGGACTCTCCTTAGTGGTGAATCATTAAACGGAGGAGTTTTTCAACAGGGATATGAGTAACTCCATACGCTGGTACTTTGTTCCCCACTTTTCACTGGCTGGCTCAATCATTGAATGTCTCAAAAATAAGATTTACTAGTTTTATATAAATTGTAAAGGGACGTGGCATTTAACTTGTAATTGGGGATTTTGTCCTGCTGAATCCATTAAGTCGCTCTTCAGTCTTTGGTTTGATGCAAGCTCCCTTGGTCATGCTTTGCAAGAATTATATTTAAGCTAATCTGAATTTACAAATTTGATTAGCATTGCATTTGTCAGCTTCTTGTTGTCCTGCTAAGTGATGACATGTTCATCTTCACTATACGGTTATTTTCTGCTCTCAGTTATGTTGACTGTTATTTAAGATTGTGCTTTATAAACATTTTGTGTTCCTTTGGATTTTTCTTTTCACTTGTCAGGGACGGTTACTATTTCCCACATTTTGAGTTGGGTGATCAAAGAAAGCAACTTTTGATAGGCTGTCACCAGCTCTTCAGCTGCACTGGCAGAAATAAACGTGTCAAGCTTTAACTTATCCTCAGAAAAGCATACTCCTAACCCCTGCTGCTCTAATTGAGTGTAACTCCCAGAAACCTGTGAACACACATGCAAAACTGAGTAGATCATAAATCAGGCTTCTATAGACAGCTGCTGCCCCCTCCCCACCCCTCCCAGAGCCCCCTCCCCAAAGGAACTACTGGTTTCCATGAGCTGGCTGGAAATCAACATTTTCTTTATGATATTTTTGTACCCACCGTCCCAACTTTTTGTTTTTTTCATGTGAAAGTTGGTTGAAGTCCTCATCAAATAAAAAGTGTCAATAAGGTATTGTATAGGGAAATGGGGCTCGGTGTGTTTCAGCTGTCAGCAACTGTTAGCTGTCTCTCATGTGCAGATCACAAAGTTAAATGTGCTGTCAGCAAGTCCTCAGCTAGAAATAGACGTGTTGAGGTTAGCCCGAGAAGCACCGCCACCCCCTGCTGCCCAGTAGAATGTGGATCCATCAAACAATGTGAACACATATCAGATCTGAGCATGAAGGTGTAATGAAGCACATTTTCAGGTTTCAAGGTGTTGGAATCTGCTATGAAACAAAATGATCCAGAGCTACCTTTGGTCTCTCTTTATCTGCAAGAGTGCGTTAATAACACATCTGATGTTGATGTTATTTGGTACTGTTTAGCTTTTAAACTACAGCAGTATGCAGTGCAGAGGTCTGGGCTGCCTTTCTTCTTACAGAGAGCTCTGTCTTGATGTTTTCTGAACCCGAGCTCTGAGTGCGTGACCTCTCCCAGAGGCCCAGAGTCCCGGGCCGGTATCTTGACATGTTAGCCTGCCACCGCCTTCTAAAGAAGAGTGTAGATGCCCCTGAGGTAAATGAAAACATTTGGTTCTTGCCAGACCTGTTCACATCTCAGCTGGGCCACATGAGCTGGCAGGTGACGCGTGTACTGAGGAGAATCGGAGACCGCAGCGGTGGCCTACTTCTTTTCTTCCACACAGGCCATGCAGGCCACAACCCAGAAACACAGATGAATATGTTCTTGGCTCAGAAAACACCCCCGTGAAACTGACAAAGACTGACCTGCATCCAGGTGAAATTCAGGCTGCATCTTAGCCTTTTTACATGTAGGGATCTGTTTCATTCACTACCGGTGTGCGATAGCTTAGTGCTAGTCTGTTTTAGATGATTCTTCTGGGTCAGCAGTTCTTCACTGTAGTGTCTATTATGTTAAGTTTATAAAAAAATCCCCTTGTTAGTGAATTTAGGGCTTCATTCAGTGGCTGTACATTCCTGATCACCGTCCTTTTTGTTCGGTAATTTTCAGAAACAGACTTGACATTGTGTCACCATCTCATATCAACATCTGCAATTACCAGACAATTCACATTCAGGTCCCATGGGGAAGTATGATTGCAATTAAAAACGTGGGGCAAATGTTAATTAAGTTAACTACTTGAAACTGGAAACAGTGACTGTTTTAAATGTTTTTACTTTTAACCTTGTACTTCTTTTTCACTTCCATTTATTTTCGCAGCCTGGTGCAAATTACAGTAATAATCATTTTTGAGACACAATCAAGTTTCTTTTTTTTTTTGATTAAGCACTGAATTATTTCATAACATCTACAACTGATTAAATACATTGTAAAATTTGAATTTAAAAAATTAATTGGCACTGCAATGAGGACATGTTATTCACACTTTGAGCTTCTCTGCAACATAATGCTGTTGGTAAATGTTGGGATGTTCTCCAGTTTACTTGAAGACTCGTAGTGGATAACACTGCAGTTCATCGGGTTATTAAATCAGAGGGAATAACAGGCCAACTTCTGGCCATTCCTGTGATTGATGAGCCAAGCTTTATTTGCTGAGGCGGTGTGTTTGTTCCTGTGTAATTGTCTACCAGATGGCTAAGCTAACTGTTCTTAAATGCCTTCAGACCTGCAGGGGTCCTGGGTCTTAACATTTTCCCTGCTAATGACATTATGCCTGCAAACATCTCATAGTTTTTTTTTTTCTTTACTTTTCTGATCTCTAATGTTCAGGATCAAAATGGCTTTGCAAGGCATTTAGTTCAAATTATTTCCCTGCTACGATTCTGTTTTTAATTTGTTCAAAGTAGGTGTTTTGAAGTGGCTCTGTTGGTAAACTCCTTTACAAAAATGAGCCCACTCGAAATTTGAAGGAAGATGAGAGAGGGTGGGAGGGAGAGGGAGAGAAGCAGGACTCCACTCTACCTGTGAGGAGTCAGATTGGAGGAGAAAATGGATCTAGGTGGCAGTGCAAGTCATCAATCACAGCCCCTCAAGGGGAGCTGCAGCTAAAGCTGCTCTGAAGTGCTATCTGTCAGCTGCTCCGATCCAGCCGGGGGACCAGAGTGGGGCCATATCGCCACCCATCAGCTCATACTCAGCACACAACTGCCATGTAAACATGTGCAGGTGCTCCTGTCAAAATAACCCTTGTCCCAGTTCAGGAGGTCGCGCATATTTTCACAAATGGTCAGTCGGCCTTCTCACTGTGAGGACGTGTCCTCCTCCCTCATGTTTTTCAAAAAAGAAAGTCTCTGGATGCTGCATTTTCTGTAATAGGGTTTTGATTGTTAACAGTGTTGGGTGGTTTTATTGTAATTTAAAAGTGAGTGTACTGTTTCCCCTGCTTTCCTCTGTCCCTCCCATCCCAATCCTGAATAAAGCCACCAAGTGCTTCTCTGCCGATGTCGAGCCGCGTCTGTCGATACCTCTCAAGATGGATAGTTGTTCTGCATGCTTATTGATTCGGCACAGGCCAGAGATATAAGTATCATTTGTCATTTCTGGAATTATTTGGAGTCCTAGTTAAAACCCAGAGTTGGGGGGAGATGGCCGTGCCTTGGGGGGGTTGGTAGTTGGTGGGGGAGTAGCAAGTTGTCTGGGCTTTGATGAATGACTGCACGGGTTTTTGGTTTTTACTGCGAGCGCCGGGGCCCTTTAGCTGCTATTTGCTTTCACCATGGTCCAAGAAAAACAATGCGATGGGTCCAAGGACTGAGCAGCATCGTCCTGTCATGTAGTGTAACACAGCGAGCAGGGTGGTCCAGGCAGAAGAGTCAGGAGGAGGGTGGGCCTTGGACACTACACACTGCTTTTCCAAAAGACCCAGTAGGTTGTAAGCCATCCTGCTGCTCTGTGGTCCCAGCTGACGGCCCCAAAACACATGCTATGAATTTGAATATTTAGCATTCAGTATCTACAATGTAATGACAAACAGATTTTTCTTGTTTTAATTTTAAAACAGCGTACAATAGGGAGTGGGGGGATGTTGTTTGGTAACAGTAGCTCCAGCGTATCCCCTGTGACTTTGATTATGTCCTGTTTTGGGCACTAGGCCAGCAGCAGAGCTGGCTTCATTACTGTATGGATCATCTTTTAAGACCATTTAAGATCAACGAGAGCTATCGCCACTAATGACAGAGACTCCAAGAAGTTCATTACACTCAAAGCCTTTGATTCATTCAGCTGAATAGTCACTCATCAGAAATGATAAGTTAACAGATTTATATTCTTCTTTTGTGAATTCAATGGAATTGTTTCATTTTTATTGTAGAGTGCGACTTGAAAGTTGAGTCAGAGCGTTTTTGGAGTTTGGTCAGGAAAAAAGTGTTTAACAGAGGAACATGTTTAACAGCAACAAAAGAGGAGAGAAGAGGAACCTCAGACACATGAATGACAAGTAATTATTTCCCTTGTCCATCAAACTGTGTTTTGATGTGAGGATGCGATCAAACATGATATGAACAACTTCAAGCCTTCAAGTGAAAATGATTCTCAAATCATGCAAAGCCCGAGCGTGAGCTTTTGTGTTGTGCTGCAGCATGAATCATTCATAAACATGCACACACACACATGAGCACACACAGACACACACACATTGGGCAGGGCAGCCTTTTGCCTGACCAATATTATTGCTACAGCTTTTCAGTGCTAGATGACCATTGTGTATTCATTTCCATTTTAGCTTGCCAAAAATGTCTTCTCACAGCAGGACAGGGATGGAGAGAGAGAGAGAGCGACAGCTTTGTGTGTCTTTTCAGTTTTTGTCGGTGAATATCCCCATACGCAGTGGGCTGACCGACTGCCCCCAGTCTCCCCGCACAGCCGTCAAACAGGACAGTGCACCGGGCCTGCTATATTTTCATCACTTGTCCTCTCTCACATGGGCAGAACCGGCCTCCACGAGGCCTTGAGAAACACTGCATCCTATTCTCAAATACAAAGAAATGTTATTATTAGCAATTTATATTGTGCCGTGGTTTCTGCAGAAACCCCATAAACTAGACTATAAAAAATGTAAAGTTTAAATAATTAAAAACAATCATGCTGATATACTGTAGTTTAAAGTATTCATTTAAACATGCTTGCTACAGTATGTCATGAAAGAGGGTATTTGCATTAGTAGGGCAGCTTCTCCATTTTGTTTGCCAGAGCAGCGAGAGGACAGACAACAGAGGCCCTGCTTAATCCCTTTGGAGAACTAGTGCATGAATTGATATATCCTCCTTTTTCTCCATCTCTCTCTCCTTCTTGCTAATGTCTTTCCTAGAACTTGAACAAACAGCCTGTGCGTGTAGGACATATAAGACAGATGTTTAGGATTACTTTCACCTCATTGCTCTATTGTGTGCACTTTAAGGGAGCTCAGCTGATGTGGAATGCCACTCATTCAGGCTCTCTGCTCCTACAGGGCTCCTCCTGTTTATCAAAGTGCCATCTGCACTCAAGACAGAACAACACAATTTTTAAGAGCGGGATGTTAGGAGGATAGATTCAGTGGCACTGGGAAAAATCTAGTATTCCTTTCATGTTAAATTTAGAACGCTGTTTTTGTAGGTTAAAACCAACATGACAACATATGTAACTGAAGACTATTAGTGTTTAGTTTTTGTTCAGTCGTGTGTGCATAATCCTAGAATTCCTGTTTGTTTTTTCCTTTAAAGAAATAAAGCCAGCCTCTTTCTCCCCCGTCTCCCACTCATCTCCGTTTCTCTGTGTGTGTTTACAGATGTAGAAACAAAATGGCCAGACCCACATTGATATTGTTGAGGGGTGACATTATCTTTTAGCAGAGTACTTATCTAATCTGGCTGCTGTGGGAAGCTGGAGGAAGTGGCTATGGGACAGGGGCCGGGGATGCTGCATCTTTAATTACCATTGATATCGCAATAGAGAAGAGAGGAGCGTAGCCGGCGGAGGGTGGGTGAGGGGGGCTGAAGGGGGGGGGAGTTGAGAGAGGGAGAAGACCCGTGTTCACTTTTTAATTAAGGCTCCGTAGTGTAACTCGTCAATGTACATTATTGGAAGAATGAACGTCAATGCCATTGCTTTTTCTCCCCCTCCTTTATCTCTGTCAATGATTCAAAGACATGATTTATGGTTCGTCTCCGTCTTTCAGGATCATCCATCAAGCGCTGGCTCTGCCGCAGCGCCACCCGTTGTAAATCATTCTGAAAGCCTGTCACTCATTTCCATTAACCGTTCCTCTGTCGCTCTGGTCTCCACCTCCCTCAACCTCCTTTTTTTTCTCCCACCCCCCCCTTCTCCCCCCTCTTCCACCCCTCTCTCCTCCCCCTCGGTGCACAACCTACAGCCACGCAGGGTATCAGTTCCGTTCCGCTGCTTCGTCCGCCTACCTTCTTTTCAATAAATTAACCACTTTCTCCCATGCAATGAATAAAAAGGCTCTGCACTCGTCTTGCAGTCGGCACCTACTCCTCCTCCATTACAGCTGAACACCTTAGAAATGTCACGCCGCTGACTCGTAGGCTAAATGAGGATATAGCACAAAGAAAATATTTTTGTTGCACTGACTTTTCCAGTGGCAATATTTGAACAGCTTTGATATGTTTGCAGTGTGGTATTAATGAACATATATCCCACACGTACAGGGCACTGCATCTGGTTCTGTTCTGTTCCTTTTATTGTAGGAGACTTGAGGATAATTTGGGAAAATGTGAGCACACAATAATAACCCGTGTACTTTGGGTAGACTGTGTTCACATTGTTTCTTTTATGCATTCTTTCTGAGAAGCACTATATTCAACTTTAACAGTTAATGGAAACAATATTATGTCTGTAATTATTACATGTAGTAAAAGCAGCACTAAGTGGGCAGTCCTGCCATTAAATACTGTTGGTTTTCTGTAAATTCTACCAGTAGTTTAATTCAGACACTCTAACAATGGCTGTAGTCTTTAACCAGTTTTTATTGAAACAGGTCTTATGAACAGAAATAATTGGCTCAATGGAGTGACTGTCAATCTCTTACAATGGTTGATGTGCCTGCTCTGGGGAGCCCAATTCACTGGCTTCTTTTTTCATTCTAATCAACATCTAGATATCAACACAGCAGAATACCCACAAACAGCAGAAAGCCTGTTTTCAGGGGAAACTTTCAACTATTGGGTGCCAACACATTTCACTATTTGGGCAGCCATTGTTCTCAGAATGGGCTGTCAAAGTGACAATGCGCACCAGGCAAATCCAGAAGTTTGCACTTTTCAGAAAACAGCGGGCCCTAATCATTTTGTGGAGGACACTTGACAACAAATTTGCCATTAAAATGAATCTGAATAGGAGGGAGCGGGCTGTTTTGAAGCATTTCTGCCTCTCTTACTGTTGCTCGTCTTGTCCCACAGCGCTCCAGGTTTGGCGGGCTTGCTTCTCTCCCTTTATGCTTGCCATGAAGCAGCCTTTGGTCCCACTAGAAACTGACAGTACCACGCTTCAGCTGCAAATTCACTCTGTAGCCTCATTGTATTTAATGAAGGGAAAAAGTGGCAATCTACTATTAATGAACTTGGAATGTAAAAAAATGCCTCCCTTTGCTGAAAACTGCATAAAACTGCTTGTACAAGGAAAGCTTAGGCTGGAACCCATCCAGAATCTAATGAAAGATCCATACAGGGACAGAGTGAGCGGGAAGAGTTAGTGAAATGCAGATTGTTTTAATAGAATACACACAGTCTCTTCCAGCTGCACTATCAGATTCATCAAGGCCTGACCTTGATGGAGGGCTGTTGTTGTTTGGGAGGGCCAGTGCTTAGGGTTCATGCAAAGTTTATGATGCAGGGACTGTATGTACTATATATATAACCACGGATCTCAGGGGAACACTAAATGGAATACAGTCCGTGGAGTAAAGAGTGATGGAGAATCGCCACCGGCTGCTTTTTTTGATACTTTGATATGATATCACGAAGATAGCACATGGGATCACAAGGAAATAAAAGACCAATTTAATATTAAAGACAATTAAATCCTGGATATTGCTCCTCAGATGACAAATAAAACAGAATCATATGATGAAGCAAGTGTTTACAAAACAATGACCGAATTGGAATTGAAAGGCTCTTTATTTAGTCGGGCTAGTGGGCATGAAAAACAAACAGCGCGTTAGGTACGTTCGAGCGTAGGCCATCATACCTTTCACTCAGTATCTCATAAAACTAGAACAAAGGCCTTATGTGTGCAAGGCAGTGGTCCTTTAAACGATGGCCCACTTTCCTCCCTGCTGCCACGCAAACATTCCTGACTGACATTCAATCAGGGAAATTTGAACCGAAGCAAGATGGTCTTTTATTAGTACCGCCCTGTTTGCTCGAGTGGTCAGCTCCAATATGCGAAGCGGTTTGAGTGGCGTACTGTAAGATGATGGGTTCTCTCTCTGATAAGGGTGAATGAGGGGTAAACTGCTATTCTGCAGAAAGGAACCATCAGACCTCATCATGTCGCTCCTGGAGAGCCGTGTCACGGGCTCTTCAGAAACCAAGTGACAGAGCGGTGCGAGGCTGCTCCCCTCCTGCTAGTGGAAAATACACTGGAGCTGAAGCCGCCCTGCTTCTGCTCCGCCAACTGGAACTTTGTATCAGTCAGGGCAGAAAAGATCATCTATAATCTGACAAATATACACTGAGGCTTTTAAGCCTCTTCAGTTGTAACGTTATCCTACATGTTCGCCAAATTGTTTATATTTACCTTTGCTTGTTAGCAGAAGAGGACGAATAGAAGGCAGTCCTGCTGTGTACAGTGTATTTTATACTGTTTATACAAAACAGCACATTACAGCTTATTCAGCAGCCAGTAATTTAAAGGCCTGGTTCACCTAAATTACAAAAGAGCATAGAGTGGCTCTCTCCATGTATATAATTATATATTATATACATCTAGCAAATATCCACCTGGCTGCGTGATGCTAGTTTGGTAAAGGTTTGTGAGACAGGAGGGGAGTGTTGTGTGTATAATTGTCTCTGCCGGTGCTGATAGGGGACCCTTTGGTGAGATGCAACACCAGGCAACTGCATGTGATGCGGCGGCTGTGGCACGTTCAAAGTGATGACTTAGGTGCTGGAGTGCAGATTGCAATGCTCTCCCACCGCTCACTTCCAATTAGGCAGCGGGCCGACTGATGCGTCTCGGAGCAGAAGCTTCTAGTAGGCATCAAAAGGAGCAGCTTCGCTCTGTGACATCACGGAGGGAAGGGGCTCCCGGAGCTAGGCAGGGCAATCTGATGTGGCTCAGTAAATATCATGATTAGCCTCCGTGCGACATACAAGGACAGACTTTCAGACATTCCAACATTGGTATCATTAAATAAAAATACCTTTATTGCCCAAACTAAACATGCTCTGAGGCTGTGCAGCTCAGAGTGACTGCCTTCAGATATTTCTTTGTGTTTATTAGTGTGTTGATTGTTCATTCCAAAGTTCTCTGTGTTTTTAGTTAACAGAATGTTGGTTGTGAAAACATTTTTGATTAATTGCCATAATTATTGTGATCATTTTTGCCCAAATGAACAGCCAGATGGCAGGATATGGTGTCATATTTGCGATCCTATCATATTAATCTGGCTCTGGGTCCATCTGAGCACATTGTGCCATTTGCTGTGCTCACAATCTGTCCTCAAGTTGTCCATGTCTTTTTTTGAGCTGCGAGTTTTTATTTGATTATATTAAACTATTAAATATTAAAGTTGAGTGGTGTATGAAAGCAAGGCATTTATCTGCATGAATAGCTTGTGTTTAGTGAAGTAAGTAATGCGCTTTAAGTAACATCTCCATCATGCATACAAAAATTAACATGAGTGTTTCCGTCTCATGGTTTTGTAGTGGAAGCCTCAGAAAGATCTAACAAAACCACTTTGTGGGGGTTCATGGCTGCTTTTAAATCCACTTTTCATTATCTAATCTATGATTTGTCCTTTTTATCTTGACCATAATGTGTACCACAATACAATTAATAACCATTTCCTTCTAAATACAACATTATATAGAGTCAGTTACAGTGTGCCTGCAGAGTTTTTTAGTCTTTTAAGAGCACCATCGGAGTCATTTAATACCAAAGTGTTGAAATGAAATAATGGGTCAGATGGGAACTAATGACACATTCCTATTTAAAAGCAAGTCAAAAACTATTTCATTCTGTGATATCAATTAACCTCCAGACAAATTTTGTCAAAGGGAGCAGACTGAGTGAGATTGTTCTCTCTTTACTCTGCAGTGTCCTTGGGCTCGAGGAGACTGTTTCCTGACAGGGAACAATGAAGAGAGAGGTGTTTACAGATCTTTACAGATGGCTCCAGGGCTCAGAATTAGCTCTTCACCATTTCTCATGTGATTCAGTTCAGAATTAACTTCAGATGTGTCATCAAGACTATCATCAGGATGTCTGACAATGTATCTGTTTGATCTTGATGTGCACTGCTCACTGAGTTAGTCAGATATCACTGTCAAATATTAAACCTTGTGGCATGTGTGTCTCATTCTAATGATAGCTCGCTGAAGCAATCACGTCGTGGTGACTTTTATAAACACACCATCCTGTTTCCTACATTTCAGGCACAAAAGAGCTTCATAACTCTGGAATTTTGTTTAGTACACCAAGTACTTTTTCACTGACATTTCACACCTATTTATAACAGCAGATGAGTTCAGTGGCTAAGTGTTTTTAAATGTACAGACACAATTAACTGGGTATGTCGCTTACATGTGAGTGAAAACAGAAAGGAGAAACAGATGAGACAGCCTGGGGATTGTTCAGTGATCCTGACCTGCGTTGTTAGCGTGTGCTCTGCCTATCCAGCAGGCCTCCTTTTTTTTTTTTTTCCTCCTTCTTTTTTTTTCTTTACACGGCATAAATCCGGGAGATGAAAATGTCATGGAGCAGGTTCATTTTGCAAAGAGGTTTTGATTGCCATGCGCGTGTAATTGATTGTTCCAAGGACAGGGGGAAATCTAGAAATGTCATAACAGTGCCTGCTTAGGTTGGTCCCACCGCTAGGCAATCAATGAGAAGTAAAAAGAGATATTGATTTGCGAGCAGCAAAAACTGTAGCTTGAGACAACCAGAGAGCACTGGGGAAAGTGGCAAAGACGTGCAGACCTGTCACTGGCACCTATGAATTACCCAATCTTCTCTGAAGATACTGTTACCTCGGATACTCACAAAGTCCTGCGCTGGGTATTGCAGCTGTCCATTAGCTAAGCTCCTCAGGCTGCTAACTCTCTGTGGCTTGTCAGATTAATGAAGGAAATGTTGACCTTCCAAGGGATAAATGTTGATGTTCTCACCATTACAAAAGTTTCTGCTGGCATGTTAATATTGGAAACAGAATGCCCTTTCACAGCTGGCACACACATTTCTAAAATGATTGACACATTTTGAATAGGCTCACTTATACAAGAGAGGAGGGATAGTGCTCTATGAAGATATTAATGCTTAAATGTGACTTGTAAATATGTTGTCATGTAAGCCTTTAGCATCAATCCAGTTGGGCAACATGCTGCCACGAACATAGCAGTAAACGTAATGTATTATTTCCTATGCAGTTAGCTGGTTTCTGTAGATGTACGGAAAAAAGCCTTTTGGCTCAGAAACAGGCTGCTCCTTCTGTAAATCCAGGCCTTGCTATGCCAAGAGTCTGTTCTAACGGATAAAGGTTATAAACACTTCAGCTGCCTGATTTATGATGGACACCTCAGGTTTTTTGACCTTTGCATATCTCTGTCTGAAGATATAAATTTGTAGTGACACAGATTGGAGGCTTTACAGCAGTTTATGACATGCTAAATCTCAGGCGAGCCATGCCAGCCTCTTGTTTTGTAAGGCTAGTTAGGCTGGGAGTTGCCTTCTGTGGCCTGTGGAACCACATTTTCACCTTTTTTTTCTAAGTTCTGAAAAAATGTGCAGGCAATTGCTGTTGTTTACTTTTGTTTTTCGTAGTGTCTCACAACGTCTTATTCTTTTAACATTGCTGTTTTATGAGGCATATTGGCAGTTTATTCTGTATTCTTGACAAACTTGTTTGTTATTATATAATGATCTTTTCTAGGTGTTGTTAGTTGTATTAAAAAGTATTGCAGCTTGGCATGGCAGCAGTACTGTGGTAGACCAAGAGCTGGCAGAGCACAGTTACAAATGGTGTGAGACGCAGACTTAGACATGTGGGTATCTTGGAGTGATCCCTGCCAGAAGGTTAATTGGTGCCTCTGGATGTCTGCTACTTAGGGCATCTGATAGAAAGGCATAGAACAGCAGGAAGGGCAGCTGTTAATCTCTGTCAATTCCATCCTCAAATACCAAGATAAGACACAAACATTCACATTAAAACTGATATAACTACATGTAAGTGCCTATTTCCAGGAAAACTGAGCCCATCTTTGCACATTTATTTTACTAATAGGTAAGGTCATACTGAATGGCATGTATTGGTGAATTTTAAGGTACATAAAATATGCAGGAAATAACCATTACATGATGGCTTGTACTGGGAATGAGCCATTTCTTTTTAACCACCAGTGGACTGGAAAAACGCTCATCTCCCCACTTTGGTGCACATTCTTACCAGTCCTTCAATTTTAGTGACGACTTTGAAGAGAGAGGACATCAACTGGGAGCTTGTCATAGCCATTGGTGCTCTCCTTCACTGTGAATACTATATATAAGACTATAAATAAAACATACCTCTGTGCTCTTGACAACTCTCTCCCTTAGCATCAAGGGTGTTTTGGAGGCCATCGCTGATCTCAGTTGGCCAATCAAAACATCTCTCTTGCGGTGGATCAAGGTCACAGCACACTGGGGCACTTGGGTGTGTGTGTGTGTGCGTAGGCTCTTGTTCACGAGGCCCCATTTTCCATGTTTGTTTTGAAAGTCCGAATCCCATCTCCATCTCCATCCATTAGCTGGCAAGCAATTCACCTCCAGGGTTTCTCTTGAGGCACTTTTGAAATATTGATAAAAAAAGTCTTATTTTCAGAAGGCAAAGAAGGGAAGACATTCTATGGGCCGCTCAGTGTGGGACTCCTGAGTGCTCAGCTTCAGCCATCCCTTCATGGAGTGCCCTCTATTCAGAAAGGAAATATTAACCACATGAAATGCATAAGTGCCTGGACAGGGCTGTTATGTCCTATTCATATTTAAGTCAGAGCACATCTGCCACGTCTCTCCCAAAATGCACATTTTCCAGCATGACTATGAGGCGGAAAATATCTCAGATATGTGACAACACACTGACAAACTGCATTTATTGCAGGATGTCTTGAAAAGATATGCAAACATTGGTTGCGATAGTGTTGGCGTGGGTTTCCGGGTGGTTAGATTTAAAATAATCTGAAATAGTTATTGTCAGAAAGGACATTTTAATCTTGTGTAGCTGTGTTCATATTATGTCGAGCAGGCCCTGCAGCCACACTGACAAACCCTCTATGCTGAGTCAGAGTTTCCACTAATTGGATGATGGGAAATGTGTCAATTAGAAATACTGTTGTTTAATTATCTGTTAATTGAAGCAATAATGTTTGTGCTCTATGAGTTGGGAGAATGAACAGGTGAATAATGAAAGAAGTAATTGCTGTTTATGAGACTGTCAGGGAAAATATAATGACGTGACAGATTGCCAGTAATCTTTTGAAATTTTGTATAATTGTCTAGTTTTAACACTGATAATTGAATCAGCTTTTCCACCAGCATGATCAACATCTTCATCAGCATCAGCGTTCACATTTGCAACATATTTTTATTTTGCTGTCAACAAAATCAGTTTCCCGTTGTTGAATTACTGAATATTGAAACCTTGTGTTAGGGGCTAAATGTCTTCTGAAGTAATGTTTTCTCATCTTTTTCAGTCAAGCTTTTAAATATATTGATAGAGCAATGCAGGACATTAGAATATCTGAGTTTGTGTTAAGCCATTCCTCACATGTAGCTTCAGGGAGACTGAGATGGTATCCAAAACAGAAGGCTTTGTACATTTTCATTGCAGTTTTGCGACCTTCATAATCACTATGGAATAGGTCATTTGCAATAACACTTAACAGGCCCTAGTAGAATCAATTTCCTTTTGTCACTCAGTGGCCAATGATTGTTGTAAACATCTCAACTTGAGGCCAGAAAAACCTTGGACACAGCACTAAGTCAATGGCCTGTCGTGAATCACATGGTGCTGTTGCACTAGCAGCAGTTGTTAGTAAAGACATTATGTCCAGCTATACTCTCCAACCTCCCAAGGCACAAAGCAGCCATCATTATGTTGTCTTAAATGGCCTCTGTGACTTCTCACAAAAAAAGTAATATTTGATGTTGTATATCGGTTGTCTAAATATCGTATCTTGGAATGTAATTATAAAGTCATTAAACTACTGTTATACAATACGTTTTATGTCATTAATTTCTTTGTCTCTTCCTTTTCTAGTGTACATGCCTGATGAAGATGCTGTTCTTCAGGATTCCATCGCAGAGGAAGACGGAGAGAACGACACTCAAACTGAGGAGGAATGTTCAGAGAAGACCAGCCCCAAAGTGTCTGAGGACAGAGAGCTAGACAACAAGAGCACTAACACTTATAGCAACCAGAACTCTCCCATTAGTGTCCTTTCCAATCAAGAGGCAGAGCTGGAGTCACGCCTTAGCGACAGCAGTGACAGACTCTCAGACTTCAAAACCTCCTCGCCACCTGAGAGCCAGAGGGATGACGAAAGTCGCAGCTCCAAACATAAAGAGGAGATGGGCAACAGCTTGGAGAAAATGAGGGCAGCCTATGCAAACTTCCTCTCTGATTCCTACTGGACGGGGATAGGAATGGACTTGAAAATGGCCAAAAACACCAGCAAAGCCAACTGTGACAGCACCAACGGAAGCACCAAAAGTGAGTTTGACTGGCACCAGGATGCGCTCTCTAAGACCTTGCAGCAGACACTCTCCCCAAAGCCTGCGTCCAAACCCAACCTCTTTAGCTCTGTCCACCTGTACAGGCAAACCACCAAACCCTGTGGCTCAGTGTTCACAGGAGCCAGCCGATTTCGCTGTAAGGATTGTAGTGCAGCTTATGACACTCTTGTGGAGCTGACAGTCCACATGAATAAGAGTGGCCACTACCAGGACAACAACCACAGCAAACAGAGTAACCCCTCTGCCTCATCTTCTAAATCTAGGAAACGAAATTTGCAAGATATGGAAGGAAAAGAGGATGCACAAAAAGTTTTGAAGTGCATGTTCTGTGGCCACTCTTTTGACTCACTCCAGGATTTGAGCGTCCATATGATCAAAACTAAGCATTACCAAAAAGTGCCTTTAAAAGAGCCAATCCCTGTTATCACACCCAAATTGTTGCCACCAGCAAAGAAACGGGCCTTTGAAACAGCAAGACCTTGCTCCCCCGACTCTACGACTGGTATATCTGGCTACACTGAGGCACAACGGGCCGCTGCCATTTCAAATGCTAACAATAATCGTTACGGCTATCAGAATGGAGCAAGTTACACTTGGCAGTTTGAGACATGCAAGTCTCAGATTCTTAAATGCATGGAGTGTGGAAGCTCTCATGACACCCTCCAGCAGCTCACCACACATATGATGGTTACTGGACACTTCATCAAAGTCACAAACTCAGCCTCTAAAAAGGGTAAACAGTTAGCGCTTGACCCCCTGGCCATAGAGAAGATCCAGGGTTTAGCTGAGCCCGCTGCCAGTGACACTGAGGGAGAAAAGGTGTCTCCAAAAAATGCTTCCCCAGGGAGGAGTGAGAGGGATAGCCAGGGGGAAGGCACATCAGACAAAATGGAAGAAACTGAAGCTAAAGATGACAAGCAAGAGAGTGAGGATCAAAAGGCAGGCAATGGGGCTTTTAAGTATCCTTATCTCCGTGAGGAGGATCTTGAACAGGACTCAGGTGGAGGAGGGGACATTCTTAAATCTTTAGCCAACACAGTGGCCTCTGCCATCAATAAAGCTCAAACAGGGACACCAAGCTGGAGTGCCTACCCGAGCATTCACGCTGCCTATCAGCTCTCTGGCATCATCAAAAGCGCCCCTCTCTCTGCATCTCCCCCTACTCAGCTAAAGCAGACATTTAACCACAAGCTGAGACCGATTGCCCCAAAGGGGAAGTTATACCATGGTGCTGTGGGAGTTGAGGCTCCCCAGGGACAGCATCAAAATGTGGACATCAAACAAGAAAAGGTTGGCATTAGCGATGGTAAAGAAAGTCAGAATATTAAGTTTGATCTGGTGGAGAATGATGACAGCGATTGTCAGGATGATTCCTCTTCCTCTTCAAAGCTTGATGCAGACTGTGTGAATGAAGGGAGTGAAGCGATCAAAGGGAAGTTGAGCCCAGATTTCTCTGACAGAGGCAAGACACCAAGCCCCTCTGCCAGCAATGGACGCAGCACTACTTCAGAGCCTCTCAGTGACACTCCGGATATACTTGGCATAAACCCTCTTAGTGCACTGCAGTCAGTCCTGAACAATCATCTGGGCAAAGCAAATAAGCCCAATAACTCAAGAGTAGATAAACTATCTGCTCACACCCAGTCTATTTTTGCTGACATTAATCGTAGCAGCGAGAAACCAGCTTTAATGCTTGGAAATCCTAGAAGAAATAGACCTGATAAAACCTTTCTCTTTGTTGGTGATGACCAACCGATAGACCTGACGAAATCTAAAAACAGCAAACCGAGTTCGGCGCTACTACAGCCCTCCGCCCCTATGCCACAGAAATATGCTCTGTCTGACATAGCTGACATGGTCAAAGTTCTTCCAAAAGCCACAACGCCGAAACCCTCCATACCGTCGAGGATCCCGACAATGAAACTGGAATCAGATGTCAGGCGCTTTGAGGATGTGTCCGCCGAGGTGTACTCTGTCCACAAGCGTAAAGGTAGACAGTCAAACTGGAATCCTCGCCATCTTCTCATCCTGCAAGCTCAGTTTGCCTCCAGCCTCTTCCAGACCTCTGAGGGGAAATACTTGCTCTCGGACCTCGGCCCTCAGGAACGGATGCACATCTCCAAGTTCACTGGATTGTCCATGACCACTATAAGCCATTGGTTAGCAAATGTAAAATACCAACTGCGCAAAACCGGAGGGACGAAATTTCTGAAGAACATGGACACGGGCCACCCGGTCTTCTACTGCAATGACTGCGCTTCCCAGTTTAGGTCACCGACCACATTCATTTCCCATCTGGAATCCCATCTCGGGTTCCAAATCAAAGACATGTGCAAAATGCCAGTAGAGCACCAGACGAAGGTAGAGGAGCCAGAACTGTCGAAGGTCCTCAGTGTCAGAGCCACAGAGGCTCTAGTCACAGAGGAGGACATTGACTCAAAGTTCAAATGTAAGCTCTGTTGTCGGACATTTGCGAGTAATCACGCAGTCAAACTCCATTTGAGTAAAACTCACAGCAAATCCCCTGACAACCATTCACAATATGTGGAAATGGACAAGGAGTAATTTTTTCATATTATTGTCACTTTTTTCCTTTTTTTCCTTTTTTATTTTAATACACGGGTCAGATATTTCAACCATTTTCCAATTAGCGTTGTGTAGTGTGCATCATTATTAAAACATTTCATGGAAGTACAGCAAAGACACACTGGTTAGAATTGTATAAGGAAACACTAAGAGATACTTTTGCACCCTGCTCAAATGCATCACCAGTAATGAAATGTATTACTGCTTGAAGAAACATAATTGCTGATGTTTGCATGCAATAGCCCTGGCTATGACTACTATTTATTTGTATGATATGTCAAGTTTCAATTGTATTTCAAAGACAAAATAATGAACTAATTGTACTTTACAACTTCTGTCAGTACACCTGCATAAATGTGCAGCTGTTAAAACAGGTAGCCCGTCACATGATAACACACATGCAGACCTGTACAGTGTATTGCTATGTAAAGATGTTTTGTGTTGCAATGATAGAAGAGAAAAAAAAGCACTTTAATAAATGTTTAATCACCAGTTTAGACTCGGATTCTGTACATGACTCAAAAATAATTAGACAGTTTGGAAACAAGGATATTTCACATGTAAATATATTTTAGAAGAAAAAAAAAACAACAGTGCGCGTTTCATGCAACAAGGATAACAGCAAGACAGATGATACCTGTGATACCTGCACCTTTTTTTACTTATTCAAATAAAGAGTTAACATTTGATAACAGCCTGCATTCTTTTTTAATCTTTTTTCAAGTTGTTTCTTTGTTTGTTTGTGAAGTTAGCTTGAATATGATTTTCACCTTCATCAGTGTTATACACAATGACTGATGAAGCCACTTAATAAATATGGAAAAGTATATATCCTTTATATTATACCCACCAAGTATACTCAACATCTCATTGTCACATTACAGATAATAAGTGTGTAATGTCCTTGATACAATTTTGAAGTAATTACAAGGGAAATGGAAACTGTTTAACTGGTGCACTTCCAATTTAAAATATTACAGTTTATTTCCAGTGAATCCTAGAGAGTTTTGTAGTCAGATGAACATCCAAAAATGTGACACAGGCTGTGCTACAAACATACAATTAAACATATATGGAGAATTAAGTTCAAACTTGAGCCTGTCTCTCAAGGAAATTCATATTTTCCCCGTAATCAAAACCAAATTGCACCAGGAAACTTATGAGGAAATCATTGAGAAAATATGCAGAAATTATGGACTCATAAAATAAAGTATTAACCACTTATATTTAAATCCACAATATCTGTCTCATTTGTTACAAGTTTTAAGAGCCTCTGTGAGACAAAGAACAGCATCCTCATACTGTACAGTACGCTGCATTCTCTTCTTTCACCCTATGACTTTTAGATACACCTCAAAGATATATCTTCTTGTCAGACTTTATTGCTTTCCTGTGAATGGGCCGCTGCTGTTGCTGCAAGATGGTATCATAACAATTAAACATATTTCCTCCAGCTCTATTATTTCAAGGCTATTAAAAATAATTGCCTTCTAAATTCATAAACATTTTATGCAATTCATCTCTTTTCAAGCAATCAAGTCCTCAATTACCTCCACCCATCAAATCTCTATTTTATAACAGGCAACTGACATTTGATGGTAAATGGGAAAAAGCACATGGGCACTGTGGTGATTTGAATGCTGTGACACCAACTTGCCCCCTATTGTTGGAAATGAGCAGGCAATCACGTTGTTCATCAGATGACTCCTAATGCAGTTAAAGTATTCAGCTATAATTTCTCCCTGCATTTATAATTACTGTCAAAGACCACACACCTCAGTGAGCAGATTAAAGCTATAAATTATTTAGTGCCTTTCTTCGCCGATGGATCCCTGATTTGTCTGTAGGGCCATTATGTTTTAGAGGAGCAACTTATTCTAAATTGAAGTAAGCATTGTTCTTAAGCTGCTGCAGAATGCTTTGTTGTAAAGAAAAATATATACATACTACACAGATTTGATCATTTTGAGTGAACATTTATTTAGTTTTTGGCTCATTTCTTTATCCACAGCTGTTTTTTAGACTTAGATCCAAATCATTATTCAGAGCATACATTGGCTACAAGTACATTTTGAAGATTCAGCACAACTTTGTAGAGACTCACCCAAGGCTAACCAAAGAAAAATGCTATCATCAGTGTAATCACTGTAGGAAATTAGTTGTCTCTGACCATAATTTGCTCCAATAAGTCAAAGTCAATGTGGGATTTATTGTTAGTACACAAAAAATGTTATATGGTGGTGCAGACTTTGTAAGGTTACTATGATTCTAATCACCAGTCATTTGAAGGTGCGTGAAATGCGGTGGGTGAGAATCAAAGTACATGTACATATCAGCTGCTTCCGTTTTGCACATAATCATAATGCTCTCTAATACGAATACATGAGTTATTAAACACTGATATACTTCAGGTAACACATCTCAGGTAATTAGGTGAAATAAACCCATAATTCTTCTGATGCTTTATATTAATTCATTTTGGATGTTTGCATATTAACACAGTTAATCGCACCGTATACCTAACACGTCATGGCTAATTACAGATCACAGTCAGCTTTCTGCAATTACACACACAGCACATACACATGCACACACAAACAGTCTTGATTTTAAACTGATTGATTATGATAAATATTATGCACAGTAACAGTACACAAACACAGAGTCTGTATCAAAAAACTAAACACATATTTTTTGTTGCAGTACTCTACATTAGCCAGAGGCCTGGGCAGATGACACAGTGATAAAGCTTGACTGTATCCATGATTCCTTTTAATGAAAATGAAAAAATTAAATAAAATGAAAGAGAAAATGTAGTTTAAAACGGATATAGGCCTGTCTCAGACCTTTTCTCACAAAGAAATGACTCTAAATGTAGTGAAGCTAATCAAAATCTACAGCCCACACATATATAATTTATTATTTTCACTATTAAAAATCATTGATTTCTACCAAAGTCTAGCTGTAAAATTTTTTTGAAATGTATTAAAGCTTCAGAAATGTCTCACTGTCTGACTCAAAACATCACAAGAGCTTACATTTTCCCAGCTTGGAGTTACTTTCTAAAACAGTTCTAATAGCTTAGTTGAAAAATCAAATTATGCACATAAGTACACTTGCATTGCAGACGCAGTGAAACCCGACCTTAGCAAAATTGACGCCAGCTCGCATTTGCAAATCCTTTGTCAATCTGTCATTAACCATGCTATCAAATAATGATAAGTGTACGCTCCTTGCTTGCACTAGCGTGCGTCTCCCTGATGCTGATGTGCTGTAATAGGGCAAATGTGCATCAGAATTTGCCTGCTTGGATACACACAAAACATTTACACTGTGCCTGACTTTGCTTCGCCCTGTGCCAGACAAGCATGGATTCTCTGCATCATCTGGCCTGTAAACTAGAGGAGGAGGAGGAGGGGGAGGGAAGAGGGTTCAAAATGTTCATCACACAGCAGCAGGGTAATGACTAGCTCATGTGTTTAATGAAGGGCTTTAGAACTTATAGCTATAATGACCCACATCCTAACTCCCTTTTCTCCCATTTATTCTCCCCAAAGTCCTCAGGTTATTACGTCCCTCTGAGAAATACCCCAGAAAGAGCATTACATCTCTCCATTCCTTTTCACAGACATATCAGAACATTTCATTGTCCTTTTATCTACATTGCACTGTTGCAAATACACTGACACGATGCTGTGTTATTTTCCAATGTGGAGGAGCAAATGCTTTGAATATAAAAGTAGTGAAAAATGGTGTAGCTAAACGCTGTACCTCTGCTTCTTTTCGGTAAATAATAAGCTGTAAAATCTGCTTTATAATGAATTCTGCCTCCTGAGACAGTGAGCTCTACAAGACAAAGAGGAATGCATGTATGTCTGCTCTCCAACATACATCATATCTTCCAAATAGCCCATAGTCCTCCACTGTTAATGGTGTTGCTTCAAATATGCTAATTAAGCAAAAATAAGTGATGAATGGAATACATTTGATCAATCAAGTAGGCCTAAGCCCCTGGTGCTGCATATTCATTGTACATCATGAATATGAAACCAAAGTCATTTATCAAATATCAGTTGCACATTTGTATCTTATTAATCATACATGCTGAAACTTCTGTCTTGTCAAAAAAGCTGAAGGTTGATGAAGCACTCGCAAAAAGGATTAAACTCAGGAAACCCGGGGTAGTGCTTCAGTCATAATGCATGAGGTATTTTCAAACTTCCAGAATCTTAAACAGTCAGTTGATCCTCGCTCCTGATAACATTCAGACGATCCTAACCCCTTGCACGTTTGGCTTTTTAATTATTTCTCCCCCCTTTTTCCTGTCTTTTAGATATTCACTGGTAATGATTGCTTAATAATTACAGATATTCGCTACTGCCTTGCTTTCAAATGGGCTATTGACTAATTTTACAGCTTTTGAGATTTTCAGTGAGCCAGGCTTTGACTAATATGGGATTTTGAGAAGTGTATTCCATAGTTATATTTAAATAATGTGATTTATTATTTACATTTTATCAAAATTGCTGTTTGAAATGTAACATTTTAGGCACTGCTGTGCTTAGTATAGTCTAGTCTCCATATTTAGGCTTTAAATGCTCCATAACATACTAATTGTAAGCAGATATAGTGATTATTAATGTATCAGCCAACCCATACCCACACAACTACCTTATACCATGTATTCATTTTTGTATTTAACTTAACATGCTCAATTTAATTTAACATGCTCAATTTTTAAAGCATATTTTGCATTGATAAGCAGACTCCATGTCAGGGTGAAGCATCACATTTTTAGAAACCTTTTTCAGAAACGTGAACGAATAATAATTGATAATTGTATGAATGAACAAAAGATGAATAAATAAATCAAATCTCCTTCTATTTTAGCTCATACGTGATACGTTTTTTAGTTTCAAGTGATAGCATTAGCTCTGGCAAAACCTCTGTGTAACAACGTGTGGAGGTTTTCATTGCCATCATATACTGCATGAGAGAACTAACACTTGATTGCCAGCAGTTCATCAGTGCATCCTTCATATTTGTCACCCAGCCTGCCTCAAGGCAGCGTGCTAGCTCAAATTGAAGCTGACATCTTCCAAATATGAAAGCAACAAATCACACATTTTTATTGGGCTTAATCTCCAGCCTAGCCCCTTGCAGACGTCAGCACAATCATGGACGCTGCTCTAATTCTTGCCGACTGGCTGCTTGTGTCTCCCAAGCAGCTCCGGACTCACAGAGCAAACGCAAATGGCCAGATACCAGAGGCGGAGGGGGGTGACACCTGCGCTCATTAGGAGGGTTTAATATGTTGGTAGGAACATGTGCAACTCACATAACAGGACTGTGTTTTGAGTGATCCATGCATGAGCTGTAAATAGAGATTATATCTGGAAATGTTCTCGGACATATCAGATCTTGTGACAGATGAAAAGCGGATGTCCATTTGACTCACTGGATTATTCAGTTGTTTGACTTTTACATTCACATTTGATATTTATTTTCATTTAATATTTTGCCTCTGAACTTTTAGCAGGGAGTTGTGTGGGAGTTATGTTTGGAAACTGAGAGAAGCACTGCAGCTACAAGGAAGCAATTGAAAAAAGACTGAAAGACAACACATAGAGGATAGATAATGAAATTAATGTCAATGCAACCACATTTTCTCACAAAAAAATAGTCAAGTCCAGTATTTTTAAAGCAGCTTCCTAGTTTTCTTTATCCAAGAAAAAGGTCCAACCAAATGTAATGTAAAAATAGTCAGATTTTTGGATCTAAAACCTAATTTGTCTTTTCAATCTGAAAACCTCATCAGTAATGGCAGCCAATAAGTAGTGAATTTGTATTTAGGAGGGAACTAGAAATTAATTACATTTACAGCAAGTAAGAACTTACCTGGTAAATATTAAAAAATTAAAAGTTCATCTCAGAAAATCGGTTTGTTTGCAGTGGTCTTAAAAAAAAGCAGCAAATATAGGCTGCCTAAAACCTCACAATCCGTAGGGAATTAAATAAGAAGTATGGAGAAGTCTAAGTAACATTAATGAAATCACTATGGTTTTGCTGGTGGTCCAGATGATCATGTTTTTAATAAATGCTTAACTTAGCTCCTCAGCTGCATCCTGTGCCGTGTGGGCAGACGAAGTATACAGGAACCATAAAGACTCACTTCTGGGAGCAAACAGAAAACCCAGTCACTTTTTTTGTCAGATTCCAGCCAACAGAAACCCATTTTTCGTGAGAGTCTGATACCAGAGAGTGCCAGTGTGTGTGACAAGGGGGCTTTAAATGTTCTTCAAAGATAAACTGAACTAAACAGTCAGTGCCAAGAGGAACAAGATAGCAATTGACTACAGCTTTCTGTAGGACCAGGCACCCACTAGATATATTGTTGGTGTAATTTCCAGCTTGACATCAGCCACAGTGGGAATTGGACGCATCTGACCGCTCACACTACAAGACTGGTATCAGATATATTGGATAATGATTGGTATATAACGTATAAGGTCAGGAGCCTTAGAGTGCTTTTAAGAGTTGCCTGACGAAAATCATTGCATTTGTACAATGTGTACAATTGTACAAACTGTACAATGTATGTTCAATAAGGACAAAGTCCTATAATGTACTTTAATTTGATCATTATGTGACACTAACCAGTGTAGGCTCTATCATTTTAATTCATTTCCCAACTCGATCAGGATAGTAAAATATGGATCCTACATGTCATGTGATGTCTTTTCAGCCAGTAATGCTTGTTGTGATGATGATGTACATATCAGAAATTTCAGTTATTCTATATTGAATGCAGTAACTTACAGGTCAGGATCCATATAAATGCTGAACAGGCTACAACTACAATTTCCTGTTAAAACCTTTAGTTTATTCAACAGCTATGCCTTTGTTTTCAGTGTTTGTTCATTTATATTCATTTCAGTGAATATGTGTTTTCTGAATTTCATGTTTATGCCTATTGGTTCTCTTGGTTAGGACTTAATTTACCTACTTTAAAGGTGCTATATGTACGTTTTTGCCATCGCTGCCTAGCCAATGTTAGCATTAGCATCTGTTTATTTACCGAGAGCTTCAGCCATTGTTAGAATACCTCCTCTGGGCAGTGCTACTTCTTCATCTTCTCATGTTGGACTGAGGGCAGACAGGACACTACAGTGACTCACTATCAAAAGCTGTAGTATGAGATGAGACAGACTGAAGCTAGCTGGTTAGCATGCTAACTTCAGTAGAAGAAAGGAATGATAGAAACAGAAACAAAGTTAACATGGTTTTACTTTCCTCTGTTGGAGACGGACCAACATTCCACAACTACTTCACACACTGCTGTGACGGAGACTGAGTTGGTTTGTCAAAACTTTTTGTTGTAAACAAGAATGAAGTGTGTGGTGAGAGCGAACCAAAACAGTAAATGTGTGGGCCATAAAACCAAAACAATTAGTTACTAAAGACTTAGGTGATTTCAACACTATAAGTGACCCCTTGAAGATTATATCATGTAATCTATTGCTAATATAAAGATAAAGACTAGAACAGCCTTGTTAAACACTGGTAACACTGAAGTAACATAACAGTCTCAAAAGAGCAGTGGAACATTCTTTGAAGCAAATGATGCATCTTTTTGGAGCTATTCTGACTTTTTTTTTTTTTAATGACAGTGACTGGCCTACAGCAGAGCAGCACAGTGTTTACTTACTTGTTGAATTCTGCTGAAACTTAGGAAAGTGATGAAACTCACAGCTGTGTTCTCAGATTTTTCAGAATTACACAGATGAGCCCAAGGAGGAGCTGTGCAACATCTGTTTGCTCATTTATGTGTCAAACGCTAAACATCAGACATGACTGATCTCACTTTGACAAAACTTGGAAAAATGATGCACCTCACCACTGCTTTCTGGCATTTGGAATTACACTGATTGGTCCGAGGGGAAATTACATTTTCAAAATAAAGTGACACATTTGTTGCTGATTGGCCCAGATGGGGACATTCTGGGGGACAGCATCATTACTATTACTTTGTTTTAACAATATAAATTGTTTGAGGCTGGATTTTTCTTAGACATTACAGAATATTAAAGTTTTGAATTATTTTGTTTTGGCGACATTCAGCTGCAAACATTTAAATACAGTGAGGTATAACAATTATAAAACCCAAGGAAAGAGCCTGGAAAGAATTTGACTGTCAGCACTGTGCAAGGTCGTCTTTGCTGTAAACTAACAACCAGAATTGGATGGGATTGGATTTGGACCCCTCAGATACTGTCAGGAGAATTCAGGGTTTGTTGGCTCTGCTGCAGCCAGCAGTCAACAAGGGCACAAGAATGCTTTCTTTTTGCCGCTATAAATGTGTAGGCTAGCTGAAGCATTTTCCTTTCCTCTCTTTTTTTGTTCCACTTTTTCGTGAGGACCATACACTGTTCACACCTTCCTATTATTAGATCACTTCCTGACTTGCAGCCTTGTTGGCCCTAAAGCCAGAAACACTTATTCCTCACTTGTATCGGGCTACAATGTAATTACCGCTGCTACTACCACATAAGAAACAATGACCTTTTTGATTGACAAGCAATTTTACAAACTGCTGCTTTGTACATACACTCCAACAGTATCACTAGACATAATTTGGATCCCTAACCCAAACCACATGCAGCATAGTCACAGCAGCAATGACAATTAAATAGTAAAACCCTGAATGTGTAACATGTGACCACAATACCTGACAGAGCTGTATTATTTTAACAACTGAATGTTCTCATTTCCTCTTGTCTATCAGTCAGCTTGAATGGATAGTGGCCAGGAGGGGGATGGGTTGATGGATGGATGGAAGGATGGGGGGGTTGAGTACAGAGCTCTCCACCTCTTGCCCTCCTCTGCTGTCATCTGTTGCCCCACAGCAGGCCAGAGGTTGTTGGCGTTTTGCTCACTTGTAATCCGTCTCACTGTCTGGCTGCCGGCTCTCGGGTCACCTGTCACTCAGTTTGACATGAATCAGCATTGACGCCAGCAGATTTAAGCTATTTCTCTCAGTCTGTAAACAGAGCTTGGGTCTACGGGCCTCTAGCAAAATAAAACAACAACAAAAAAACATAAAACACCCCTCACCACCCGCCCAAAAAACTACTGAATGTTGTCTAATGACCCATAAGAGCTTGAATTTGGTTAGACATGTTTTGTTTTTTGTGATATAACTCCAATTAAATTTGGAGTGACAATCAGGTTGTGTTAATGTGACATGACATGCTGCTGCAACTCACTTTTCCAGCCACAGATGAGGACACAGTTTCAGACAGAGACAACACAGGGTCTGGCAGGAAATCTCCCATCAGTCTGACACACTGTGTTTTGATGACATAAGACAGATTTACCATGAAGTCTAAAGCACATTACAGAGAACCCAGTAACAATATCCCATAGCCTGTAATTACTGAATCAGTGCTTTGTAATTTTAAAAAATATTTATACCAGTGTAATTTATTCCTAAATCCCTCTTAAACACAAAGTTGTTAACTCCTTGTTTCCTAACCTGCTATTACCTTCTCTCATGTAAGGAACGAAGTAAGTAAGTATCAGCCCAGATGAACAAAAACATCACAGTGCAATTTGGCAACTTTAATCTAAAACATCACTCCATTGTCTTTTGTGCAACAAACACTGATGTACAAACTTTTCACTCTCACGATAAGGTCCCAATGGCTAAAGAATATTCTTTGGAAAATCAACCCACATGGCAAACACTCATTTTTAGAGTAATGGATAAAAAGCAAGCAAGTTTCAAAAATAAATGTCAAATGGATGTTAAGACATTAAAAGCTCAGTTTTTTCCAAACTTTTCTTTTTCTCCTTTGTGTGACAGACTATATGTAGCTTCACTTTGTATTTGTGAAAACAGGGAATTGACCTCACTCTTTGTTGCCTCTGGTGGCATAAAGGCCACTTTAAAGAATAACTGTGGTATTTTTACTTACTAAAAGGATCTGAATCCTTTTCCCACCACTGAAAGTCACACAGTAACACATACAAACTAAATGATTGAGGCAGAGGTATTCCGGCAACTCCAGTGTTCTGCCCAGTAAAATTACTGTTTTTGTCAATGGAGTCTGGCAACAATATATAGCAACGTTTCTGCTTTTAAAAAAAGGATCTTACTCTTTAATAAAAAGGTCTTTCTATGTAGGAATCCTATCCACAAAGCTGTCAGACACTTGTAATAACAATCTGAGCCTGTCAGTGGCAAAAAGAAACACTTTAGTGGACGAACTTTGACGTGGACAACTGCCTATTGGATTACATTGCAACAGCTACTTGTGGTTGTGAGGTGCACCAATCTCGCTCAATACTGCACTGATTCCAAAGATTTTTGTCACTATCAATTATTTACACCCAAAAACATGGGAAATAAGGTTAAAAAGCACTAGAGTTATCCTTTAAGGCTTATTGATGCCATGTAATATTACATCAGCTAAGCCATATTAGTAACCCTTGTAAGTCTTATTTTATCTCTGACTTTACTGAAACAAATGACCCATTTGAGAATATTCTCAATCCTCTGCATATTTGAAATATGCTTCCTCTCCAGCCTTGTGTGTGAACTAATGCCACAAATTCATAACAGTTTCTGAATTTATGAAAAAGCTACCTCTCCAAGCGTGAATATCAGCCAGAGTAGCAGCTCCATAATCAGAGGAAAACAAAATTACACTGGTGAAAGCAGATGTACGTCTTGCACGCTGAGCATGCTGTAACATATAGAAAATATTGCATCTGTCTATGGTTAAATAGTTCTGTAAGAGAAAAGAAGACATCAGATATCTTACAGAACACTGAGGTGTTTATTTAATTTTCTTTTTTATGCAGAACATGCACTGAATATCAGAGAGACTAAATTGATCTGATGATGCAAATGTAAGCAACAGTGATGGTATGAGCTGCAGAGACAGTTGTCACTGTGGTCAAGATTCAGACATGGACATGTGCAGTCTTAAAAACCCAGCCACTGTGCAGACAGGGAAATCAATACAGCATTTTGTTATCTATCTCTATCTTACAACTTAAAAGAGAAGGATTATATGTCATAGAGTGAGCCCAGGCAGACTTAGGCATAGATCTATCATTGTAGGGAGTCACAGGCCTTTTCCTGTGTAAATCATGTGTCACATGGGCAGCAAGTTCATTCTCCGGCCATGGAATACATTTAGGCCTTGGACACGGACTTCCATTTTTCACTTTTGATCGAGTGCTTCCCTGCAGTGCTGGCTCTGTTAGTAGATTATTTTCTAACATGACGCTTTCATTGTTCGTTTTGTTACTGTTGTCCATACAAGATCAAACACAGGAAAAATAACTTCATGTGCTAAAACAAGTGATTGATACATTTTAATTACTCCACTTCTCTTAGGAGTGCAACTGTCAGAGCCGCTGAGGTTTTAATGTGACAAATGCTTGACAGCGAGACAAGAAAGGCAAATGACACACCTGTGGCAAAGTTGTGAAGGTACTGAATTTCTCCCACCTGAGCACTCAGTCCTGCACATGTCAGGGGCTTCAGCGCAACCGCAGGATCGCCATAAACCAAAGCCTCAAATGGAGCCGAGACAGTGAATGATCCGACTTCATCGTTTACAGGACCCTCATCCTTGCGGATGTTTCTGAACCATCTCTCATGTGGAACATAATGCTGACCGTGCGAGGTGGATAAAGTGAAAAGTAGCCACAGAAAATATGAACCGTCACACACTGTAATACATCCTTTCAGGCAAAGATAAAGGCTTCTGCAGGAGATGTTCTGTGTTATCGTGCTTTACAAAAAAAGAGGAAATCTTGTTATTAATATATAATATCCAAGCAGTGATTGATTCTACATTAATGACTGCTATACAGAAAGACATAAAGACATAAAGAAATTGATCCCCAGCTTCAGTCTCACCTCTTGTGGTTGGCATAAGAAGGCAATCTTGTGGCGTAGCTACTGAGGTGGGAGCTCTATTTTACAGGTACTGTACATTCTCAGTTATGGGTACAAAGACAGACCAGCAGGTAGTCACTCATTCAAGACATCTATATTACATCTGTGAGATGGGGTCTTCCAGAGACAATCATTCCTACGATTCACTCTCAGCACACAAGAATCATCTTATGTCATGAAAGTATGTGAGCGCTGAAATTGTCAGACAGCTCCCACTCCTAGCTTTCATCATCTCTTCCCAAAGCATTTCGATTTAATTTAAGTGTGCTGGGAAGTGCTTTCATTTTGTTTTAATGAAGTTTTAAAAGTTGGCTGATCTGTAATGTAAGCTGCTGCTGCTGTGGCCCAACTTTCACTTACCTATCATCTGTTCTCTGTGTGATTGCCACAGAATACAATATGATGACCTGTCAAGCATTACACCATGTGTGGGATATTCCTGAGTTCACCCAGAAGTTAATCACTGGTGCGGAGAAATAAGTCTGTCCTGCAGTTTCTCTGCGATGATGAAGAGCCATACACATATTGAGCTGTAAGTACCCATGTCATCTATCCATCTATCTATCTATCTATCTATCTCTCTAGTTTTCACATCATTTCAAAATGACAGTACTGATGTTTTAAAACTAAAACTGAAAATTCAAACTATCTACAGTCAGTATCGTCAGCATCACGTGCATTAAAACAAAGGCTGCCATGACTATCCTGGATATGAGCACACTGTGTGGGAATTTGTCTCTTTAAGTCTCTCATTGCTGAAAGTGACCCAAGATTATGTGAAACAAAGACACGGTAAATGCCGTCATCTACACAAAGACAATGAGATGTTACGTCCAATGTCATGGCATTATGTTGGAGAATTTAAACAAAGAATTGAACCATAGACAATATCTGCTTGGGAATGGAGAAGGGGTCTTAGCTGCCACATCAAAATGGAGAAAAAAGGCATAGCATTTGAAAGCCTAAAGGCTTAAACTAATACAAAAAGTCTAATCAGACTAGCAATCCCTGATGTTAATGAAGGTGTCACACATTGCACAAAGAAAGTTGTGCCTGGCAATCTTCCATTTTTCGGCTGCCTACACCAGTGACATTTCATCTCACATTCAAAGAGCGCTGAGGCCCCTTAATGAAATGCATAATTAACATATTCTAATTGTGCTGAGCACAGTGATGGTTTTGACAGAGCTCACTTTCCATGTCTAATTCAATGCTAATTTAATCTGTTCTTTTCCCGCCGACATGACCTTTCTTGATTGAGTTTCACCGCAAAGAATTTTTTGATGGATTGATTTATCAACCTCTTGAAATGCAACAAAAGTGCCAGTTTTAGACAGACGAGAGAGGAAAATGACGACGATGATGGCAGACAAAATCAGGTGACTGTGGAGAAAAACAATTTGATATTTTAAAAATTAAATGAAGCCAGGCGAGCCATATAGAATTATGTCCGATGATACATTGTGGTATTAAAGCTCTCCTGTACAAAACATAGCGTTTTGAATCCTGCAGGTCTAATGGCATCATTTCTCAGTCACAAGCAGAACATTGCTTAAGCCATTCGGCTGGCGCACCTTTAACACGGGGATTAGGAGGAATCTAAAGGCGTCTTCATGACAGAAAGAGCAAAAGATACCAGCTCTATTCATGGATCTTTTTAATCTGAGTATTTACCAAAGGTTGATGCTGAGTAGGCAGCTAAGAGTATCTCAGCCCACTCAGCTGTTGAAATCCTCATTTTTTTATAATGGTATAGAGAAAGTGATATTCAACACAGGAAAAGACACTGACATAGCCTATAGGAGACTTTGTTTAGCTTTGAGCTTTGGGTCACAAATTGTAGCAAATTTGTAGTAAGCAATAATTTGCTTTCTTGATACACATGCAGTTCCCTCACAGTCCTTCAGATGTCAAATAATCCTTTCTCTCTTTCTTTTTTTTCTTTTTCTTTTTTGGCACTATTCTAAATGGAAATAGAAATGACAGGAATTCGCTCCAATGTCTGATTCTATGTCCCAGTATGAGGCAAAACCTAGGTAGTGAAATTAGGGGAGAAAGCTGGGGATGAGGAGGAATGTGGAGCTGTCAGTCAGTCAGTCAGTGGGAAGGGGGATTATGCAGAGCTCAGAGCAGTAATTGAACACCGTCGGGCCCGCCCTCATTTACATCTCTCCCTTCTGCTGGCTTTGATTGGCAGCTGTACATGAAATGCCACATCAGTTGAAAGTATGTTGTGAGCTGGCACTAACAATCCTGTGGCTCCGGGGAGACCTGCCATATTGTAATTTGGTTATCAGGCATGAAGGAAATAATTCTAAGTGCCAGGAAATGTGAGGCAGAATAAATGCTTCATTGCTGCAAGTTGCCCAGGGTGACAGTTCTTATTTAATGTACAAGAGCGTCCCGTTGCCTGTAGATTTGAGGAGCAGAGAAGGGGAAGGGAGATGTAAACTAGGAGGTGGAGAATTTTCACAAAGACGATGGGTAAATGGAAACCTGCAGACAGGAAAAAATACAGATAATCAATAAAGAAAAATCATTATGCATAATTTTGGGGTCAAGTTTGTGTTCTAAATAAAAAGCAACACCAAATGCACACCAGAATATATTTGGATTCAAGTCCTATTTTTAGTCTCAAACATGGAATTTCCAGACAAAAGGCATAAGCACAGAAGTAATGCAGATTTGTGCGTGTCGTTGCATCATTTGGTTGACATGTCGAGAAAATGGGTCCTGAACGCAGCCACTTCTCTTAAGTGGCTCGGGCCTTATTTGTTTTGATGCACTGTTTTTGCATGGGGAGTCTTTTCTCTTGAGATGGAGCTGTCACATTGTAAAAAGAAGCCCCTGATGCTGGCAGCAGCCCCCGGGCAAAATGAAAACAAGTAAGTGGCATAGATAAATCATGCCAGCCAACGTCTTGTTGATGAATCAGATAAGACCAGAGCATCTCAGGAACACTGGGCTTAATGGAGGTCCCAGCGGCAGCTGTGGGTGGGTTTATAATGACTGTAGAGTGTTTCTTTTGTTTACTCGCAATTATAACACAGAACCCAGGGTGAGATAGATAGATAGATAGATAGATAGATAGATAGATAGATAGATAGATAGATAGATAGATAGATAGATAGATAGATGCCCATTAAATCAATTAAAAAGTCATAGCAAAACAGTGATCCAACTTGATACCTAATAATCAGATTCATACTTCCAGGTGATTGTCTGTGCAGTGTGAATGGGAACTGCTGGTAGCAGCAGCAGCTGTAGTGTGTGTAGTTTAAAGTTTGATAATTAGACATTTGGCAAGGTTGAGTTTTCATCAGTTTTCACCCGAAGAGTTGCACAGCGCAGGATGAAGCCTGGCTGATGTTGCTCAGGCGTTATTTTTACCTCATGTTCCCATACTTGCACTCTGGTGACTTGACGGTAGAAAAATGACAAGCTGAAGTCAGGGACTGTCCTAAAAGTGCAATGCAAAATGGCCAAGAGAGCTTTTTAGATTTTCACAAATAGCTTTTATAGACACTTGTAAACAAATTCATATTCATCTTGCAACCCTGTCTCCCAGAAATTACAGTAATACATTTTTTTTTAAAATGTCTAATTATGTTGTTGTACAAGTGTTTCTTCATGTGAAGGATGGGCCAAGTTTTCATACTGCACAGGAGTCACAGAGAAGTGGTCAGGGTGGGCGGTGGTGCATAAAGTGCAGGACTGTGACACCAGAGTTCAGCCTGTGGTTAGGTTTAAGCAACAAAAGTACTTTAATTAATGTTAGGGAAAGATAGAGATTTTGGTTAAATGTTAACAATTTCTGTCCATATACAACCATGATCTTTCCCTAACCTTAACCAAATTCTGCAAGGTCCTAAAGGTAACTGTGAATAACTCTGCTTTAGTTGTTGCTATGAGTGGATGTTGCATTGCCAGAGCAGAATATGTTATCAGTGAACATTTTGCTAATATGCTTAGTTTGGGCAAATGGGTTCATTAACAGTGTTTCCACATCCAAATTGTATTTGCTGTTGCAAATTAGTGGTAAATAAACTTAATTTCTGGGAGACAAGGGTACATCTAGACCTCCACCTATTACATACATAACCTCCATCATGAAAAATGGCCCAATGCAACACTGACAAATATTTTCCCCAATGTTAAAAATCCCTAGATAGATAGATAGATAGATAGATAGATAGATAGATAGATAGATAGATAGATGTGATTATCCTATTTGTTGCTACAGGGCTAATTATTCATAACCTAATAGGGTTAAGGGAAAGTGGCCTCTGCCATCATCCCTCATGTGAACGGACTGACTGAAAGACATGATGGCTGACATCCCCTGGCAGAGTGTGGATCATTTGTCCGCAGGAACAGGGGCCGCTCAGTTCCAAATGCCATGGTGTGGGGTGCCCAGACAATGGGCTCAATGCTGGGCTATTATCCCCTGTGTCAGCAGGGATTGGCCTCCCATTTGAAGAGGTCCACTCGTCTGCATCCATGCCACTTTGAGGAGCATCATTAGGTGGGCCTGTCAATTTCCAACCTAGTGTTATCTGGATGCTATAAATACCGTGCATCCTTCCTCCTTATATTTGCCTTCATACCATCCATCCAGCTGTCTGCAGTCCTGAGTAGATGGTCCGCTCGGTGCCAAACAATCTCTGCCACTTGTTTTTAATCAAAATGATAAATATAGTTAAGTTCATAGCTTAATGATAGCATATTCTTCTTTATGTGTCCTTTGTGGAGAGATCAGCATATTACATACATCAGCATGCATCTTTGTTTAGAGACATGTTTATCACTCTTTCTGACCCTCTCTCACTCTTTTAATTTTAGTACATAGTCCAACATAGTTAGACAGAGTGACAGGTGACAGGTGCTATCTTGTAAATCTGATATACATCAGTTTAAATTACACCTCTGTTGATCATCTGTCAAACTCATGACGTGATTCAAACTGGTAAATACTGCTGAATGTATAGTGAACTTCATGTCACACTGGATTTCTACTGTACCTGATCAAACGGGCCTGTGAAGGGCCAAGACAGGCTTAGACCATCATTAGTCCATAGTGAGGTTGCAGACTACTAGTAGCTATCTCAGCTCATGGCCAAATTGGCTGGATGTCAGTCTGTCTGTGTCTTGTGAGGTGTTAAGAAGCCTAATGATGCCTGGTCTTGGCTGCTCCATTGTTTGGATGTTGATCTTCCTCTGCAGGTGAGGTAGGCGGCTGAATGTTACTGGACTGTAATCCAACACAGGGTGAATATCAGTGATAAGATTTTTTTTTCATGTTATATGACATACCAGTGTGACGTATGGATGTGCCTCAGTGAATAGAAAGTCAATCAAAGCCACTGGATTTACACTGAAGCCTCAAAAATTCCCTTAAGTGTTTGAATTTTATAATTTGGAGAAATGAGTCTGAGCAGGAGAGAGAAGGTGAAAGGGGATCTGGTTTTGAAATGTTTTGTTTGCACAGATTTATATATGGTGCTGTTTCCTGACACATCTCTTACTCACGCTTTTGGCTTGTCTTTAAACCTCCCTTTGGCATTGCCAGACTAAGTTATGTGGATTGTCTGTGAAGATGTGATATCTTGGAAGCACTCAGACTGCCCCCAGAGAATTGGCCTGTAAACCATCATTAGCGAGCGGAGAAGTGTAAGTCTTTAAAACGTTAGATCCAGCTGACGTGCCATATAACCCCTTTTATTCCTGGTGACAAACCAAACCATCTAAAATCATGTATAATTATGGCGAGGTAAATCCAATTTACCCCTTCTGAATGTAGGGTTTTCTAAATACATGAATTATAGATTCAGAAACATAAAGCAACTGCAGTATTTCACAAAGAGTATCTCTGGATTTGGATTTCTATTCCACTTGTGTGGTGCAAATAAAAGATGAAATTCAAAGTGATTAATTGATTTATTTGGATGATTTTTAGATGTGATGGATTCGGCTCAATAGACTCGTGGCAAAGTCGTGGGATTTGTACTGTGTGTCTGATCTTGTGGACTTGAAAAAAATGCCCTGACTTTTGATGCAGCCATGGCAAGACAGAATTTCATATTTAGCTTTGACATCTTGACAATTGGGGGAAGAGAGAGGCAACCTTCACAACTTTCAAGCGCACATAAAACTTAGATCAGTTGTATTTTTAAAGGTGCAAAGGGAAGTCACCATACTCAACCGAATCAACATTTCAAAGTCTTCATGGAGCCCTTGACTTTTGTGGCAGATCACAGAGAAGTGGATTGGCAAGACTCATTTACATTGTTCAGAAATGTGCTGCTGGTCTGTCTTGAAAAGAAAGATACCCTTTAAGAGGCTTAAATATAACCTTTTGTCTCATACTCCACACAGGGAAAAAGTTAAAAAATACATAGCTGGGAACATAAAAACCAATATAAAATAAATGAGTGTTACATGCAGTAATAAGAAGCCAAGAATAGGACAGATGGAGATGTTAATGTTCTTAAAATAAAAAGAAGAGTTTGAGTGACTCCTTGAGCAAGCCAGATCTGTGGACCTGTCAGTTGATTAGTCCTCTTGATTACCATTTATAAGAGGCCCCAGCGCTCTATTATTTGCATTCCTATTTAGCCATGATTTTGCGGAGGGCACACCGTGATTAAACTTGTCAAGAGGCCTGATTGACAGGGTCAAATCTTCACATTCCATTCTGCTGAAATGAGAGGGAAAAAAAGAAAGTAAAATAGACACTGGATGTGTCAGTTTCCCTTTCCTTTCCTTTCCTTTTCCTCTCCCAAGCTCAGCAAACTCCCCCTTTCTCTCACTCCCTCCCTCTCCCTCCCCCTCTTTCCCTCTTACAATCTCGGTCAGGAATGTTTTAATTTTAGGGATAGATTCTGCCTGTCAAGCGAGGCTGGATGGCCTGTAGTTCAGACGATGAGATGTGATGGGTGTAAAACAATAAAAAAAAAGAGCAGGAGATGGGAGAGAACAAAGAGGAAAAGAGCTCACTTTATTGGACAGATTTAATTACACTGAATAGAGATTAAGGCAGGCAATCCACTGAGGTGTGAAATTAACCCTTGATTACTGATGAAGCTCTGAACAGAAGCTGAAAACAACAGTTAAAAAAAGATTGACCACTTGGCAGTGGTAATTATTTCAGATATCACTTTAAAAAAAAAAGAATCTGGATAGGTAATGTTGGCATGCATAAATGGACGAGGATAGGTAACTACATTATTAACCAGGCTGAAAACGCTAACAGAGAAAGACTTGACATGATCTGAAATCTAGCAGCTTGCTTGCATCAGAGATTACTAACCTTTCTGTTAGACCGGGCTCTTTCCCTGGAGGGGAATGGGGGCACAGAAGAAGAAAAAAAAAAAAACAATTAAAAATGCAGAAATGAGTTGATGCAATCTGCTCATGCTAAATGATGTTGTAGACTTATTTTCATGAAATCTCAAATGCTGTTGTACGTTTTAGAAAACGGACAGTTGTGAACTGCAAATACCTGAAAGAAAGGATTTCATATTTTCAAAATAAACTATTGTAGGCAGTTTGAAACACTCGGTTCATTAAATATCCAGATATCTCAGGGTAATTCTCACTTCTTTGGTGCAATTCAAAGAACGAAAAATAGTAAACTTTATTCATATAGCACCTTTCAAAACAACATAACAAAGAGCTTTACAAAAACACAAGGTAAAAATAGTCAGGTAAAAAAACAACTTAAGCATCCCAAAAATTACAAAATGAAAGACTAAAAAATAAGAGCATTACCAGCTATTAAGTAAAGTAGTTGAAGTTTAGCTAGTAAAAAGATACAGAGTTGTTTATGAATGAAGCCATTGTTTCTATCACAGTGATGTTTATTCATCTTACCACCACCACACATTAACAGCCAGTCATCCAGGGGGGAAATGGGACATCCTCTCGTTCAGACCTGATGTTCACGACTCAGAGACAGCCAAATGCACTGCCCCGCCAAGGCTAGCTGTTCATATAATTAGCAGTAATTAATGAACAGAAAGCGAAGACTCGTTTGTATTTTAAATGATCTTAAATGATCCCATTAGCACTTGTCATAGTCCTGTACACTAAACAGCGTGAGTTCAATTAGATTTTTGTCATATTAAAGTGCTTTCACGATGCCACATTTGAAGTCTTCCAGTTGTGCCTTTTTCTCCAAATTATCTGCAAGATGGCTGCAACAAATCTTTTCCTTGCTATAAGTTTTCAGGCCTGTGCGCTGAAATTACACATATTCCAGAATATTCATATTTTGTGGCTGTTTTCTTCAACACACTTTGCACTGTCTTATAAGAAAAGTGTAGTCAAGTGTATTATATTGGGTAGCTAGACTATACCACCACTGCCTACCTCTTATCCCTAACTGTGCGTGCATGACAGCATGCATACAATAAAATATGTACCCTGTCTTGTACATTTCATTCCCAGTGCTGAACGGACAAGGGAGGAGGACAGAGAGGAGAAATAAAGTGCCATAATGAATCTAAAAGGCATAATTCATTCTGATCAAACGCACTCAGGGATGAGTCATGCTCCGGTGAACCCTTCTGACCACTGATGGGTCTACAGCAGAGAAGAGGATGAGGCGGGATTGACGAGCACACATAAATTCTAATTATTCCCAATGTATGCGATCCTGCAAATGGCCGTCCTCGCAGTGGTGGCCGTTGACGGTTTTCTCTAACAAAACCCCCCTCCCTTCTGAAAATGTCCCCTCAGACTTTTTTATGAAGGGCTCTGGCTGTAAACCTGGGACAGGAGCTATAGAGCAGAAGGAATGAAAGCAGCGGGTCGTGTAGTTGGTACAGGAGGGAGAAAAACACACCAGCTCCAGCTCTGGCGCTGGGAAAAGAAAGGTACGATGATCAATTAATCCAGGCAGTAATTGGATGAGTGTGTATGTAATGCGGTAATGCTGTAATGAAAGTCATCCATTGTGCACATTCTCTCCCTGGCCGGTGAACCATCCCCCTCATCATCCTCTGGATCTCAGGTGCTTAGCCATGCAAATCTGTCTGACAGCCCAGTACATCTCTGTCTGCCTAATTGGACAGTATAGAGTTGTTTATGGATATTGCAGACATTTAGGACTCAGTTGGGGGCTGCTCAAAAATCATTAGCAAACGGCCCCTGTTACTGGACTGTCAACTTCACTTCACCAACGTCAAAGCACTGCGATAAAAAAAATGTTTATCTCTGTCAACAACAGGGAAGGGCTCTTTTTAAATGGAGCAGTATACTTGCTGAACATTCAAACATGTTATGAAATGAGAGTGTCTGGATACGAGCAGCTTGTTATATCAGTCCCGCCACTAGTTTTTGATGTGTAAGCGAGCTGGCGTTTTTGTTAATTAGAAAAACACTCCTTATGTAGAATTTACAGTGGTGGATATTTACACATACCTCAGACAAAAGGTGTACGAACACACGGTAAACTCGCCTCCTAATATTTAGTTTTACTGCTCTGCACTCCCTTACAGTTAAGGTTTTCAAGGTCTGAAGACTTAAAGCTGCTGTATGGTCAATATTTTTATATTAACAACTGATCAAATTACAAAATATATATGAAAAAATTCACTCATTGCAATGAACCCACAGATAATTGTCACCCAACTCTGCAGGTTCTCTTAGTTTTATGTAGCATTTAAAAGTATTAAAACTCATTGTTTTGGTTTAATGGCCCGTAGCATGTTTTGGTTCACCCTCAGTGATCTCATCAGCATTGTTTCCATGTACAATAGGCAACTCTTTCCAGCAGAAAAACAACAGCTCTAAAACAACCCCACCATACTGTACTTGGTTACAACGAGCATAAAAAAAACAGCAGATGTTAAGAACTAGCTAGTGACATTAGCAGAGGATTTAGTACCTAAAGGCCAAATTAGTTTACTGGTGGAGACAAAAACAGAGCTACAAGGAAAAGCTGAACACAAACATGACTCCAAATGAATGCTAATGTTGCTCTGTGTCTGCTGGATGTGTGAAAAGGCAATGGTTAGCTAAAACATTAGCCACGTCAACTCAAAATTTGATGTCAGCTTGTTTTTGCTGCCCCCAACTATAGTTAATTCATGTATGAAGAGCCCTTTCCAAACAGTCTCTTCTATTTCATCCACATTTGAAATTCATAAATGAAATGGATTTGATCGGTGAAGTCAACGAGAGATTATATATTGTACAAAATGTCTCATGCATTGGGTTATGTCAAATAAACAATAACATGTTGTTGTAGTGACTAAAAAATTGGACAATCCCAGTAATAGATCGAAAGAAAAACTATGACAACATTCAAATTGAAAGTTGGATCTGATCATGTTGCTAGAGGAAACATCAGAATCCATCCAATCCTTGTTGAGATATGAACAGTAGTGGACCAACTGATATAGCAACATTGCCAAATTACCCTCAGGTGCCTCTAAATGTAATATGTACACATAAGTTAACATATAAATTAGAACAGTGCTCATTTGGTTTAGTGCAGGACAAAGCATTTCTCTACCTATCCCTCACTTTTTATCCTTTCACCAAAATATAAAAGTTGCCTATTCTACACCAGGCAGTGCTGTGCCCCCTCTGAGCTCCCACTGGCTCCAAACACAAGCTGCAGGTCCGGCTTATGAATGTTCAAATTGAAGGCACTCTGATTTGCATGGCTGAACATGGTGAAGCAGGGGAACAGGTCAGAGGGACTCCAGACTCAAGCTTTTAGAGGGATGAGGCTGTGCCAAGCTGCATGGAGGTGATGTGCTCATTGTACTGATGTGACCTCACACACAGTGTGAACAAAAGAGGAGCTCGAGGGCTCAGCTAAGATCACACACCTAACAGATAGCTGGGTGTGCTGTAAACATTACAGAACATGCAGGGATGACTAAGATTAATCATCAAAGTTATTTATTAACGTTCATTAGCACAAAGCCATTTCAAAGACAAACTATCAGCCAACTGTAAAGGCCATGTCATCAAGTGGTCTTCCATTTTTGCAGAGGAACTGTTTTATCATTGCAGTTATCTCTGTCAGGATGCAAATGTACCGGACGATTGATCGGAGTGACCACAGGAGGAGACTTTACGCAATGCACAAAAACTGGTGACAAGACAAGGGTAAATTCAGGAGGTGGTGCTCACTCTAACTTTTTTACCTCTCTCATTTCGTCTCCCCCTCTTCCTCTCTCTGGCTCTTTAAACCATTCCATCTTTATAGCTGAGCCAATCAATGGCAAACCAGTGTCTATTGTCTGTTCTGTGCTCAGGCCACTGCCCTCCTCCAGCACCCCCCATTACAGAAATGTTTCTTCCCATCAGTGCCTTTACTTATCACTTCCCGGGTGACATTGAACTTCCTATGCCCCGGCCGCCGAGACACATCTCTGAACTCACACAATTACTCTTCATCCCCACTAACAATTTAGTAATGAAGTATTGATTTCCAGATTCCTCTCTTATGGATGATATTAGATTTTGTTTGATAAACTGTGCCTGGGCCTCTAATCTGCACTGTCCCTTTTCCCACTGTCTGTAAAACAAAGTGCCACTGGAGAGATAATGACCAGAGAACATCGATGAACTCATTTCATCAATTTGTAACACTTGACAATGAAAAAGGGCAGGCATTTTTCAAGCAGCAATGTCAAAGTTTATTGCTCTGGGTACGGTCTTATTGGAAGCCAGACATCTTGAGCAGCGTTCAGCTCTAATTTATGGGCCCCAATGTGCCAGTTACTTTTAAAGGAAATGTTTGGATACTGGGAGGATATTAGTGTTGCACCTGGGTTGTCTGATTTCCAGGGCCACCGGGGATTCATGTGTCATGTTAGAAAATACAAAAACAGCAGAGGAGAGGCTGAGACTCTGGTTATTTGCAATGCAAGAAAATGCTGCTTAGGACATAAATCATGCTGAGATGTTACATGCGAGTCACATGTGCATGGATTCAAGAGCCACATAAATGCTTGAATTCCAATTCTCTGGCTTAAACTGTGTGCTTAGGTTATTGAATGCACCACTGCTAACAAAAACAAATAGGTAAAGGTTAGGAGTGAATCTCTGGTAATTTGTGCAGTGCATTTCTCAGTGTCACCCTCCCCAAAAAAGGCGTGTTGAAGATAAAGTGAAATCCTTGTATTAGTGAATACAATACTCATGGTTTTTACACAGTAGAAATAAATAATGGCAGTTAGCCTTCAGTTGAAATGTGTTTAACAAAGCAACATTACCAGTTAAACCAGTTGTTACTGTGTCTCAGTAAGGCAAGCGTATTTCCCCCAATGCAGGTTTACACATCTCTTCAGACTACTCTGGTCCAGGTTAGGATGGCTTTCAAGCTTCACACACATCAGTTAGTCTGATCTCATCAGCTCTCAGTTGGCTTTATGAAACAGATTAATCCTGGTTTGGCTTATTAGGCTCGTTTAGGACAGGTTTTTCACAATACACTCTGCTTTTCTGAGTCACCTTTATGAAACACCCCTCTGGTCATCCTTGACACCAGATTAGTCTTTGTTGTTCAATAAAGGTCTCAGTAACAGTTACAGGTTCTTACAGCTGCTGCTTTGATGCATGCCCTTTTACTAAACCAAAAAATGACACGTAAACAAGTCTCACCTGTGTTTGGGTGATGAGTGAAGAGAAACAGCAGAAATGTTGCCTCTAGATTAGTTTATGTCCCAAAATATGATGAAGACAACTTCACACAAATCACCCAACAGTCTTGCAGATTTTTAAACTCGTATTTTTGTATTAAATGTATGTGGTGCATCTCTGTATGCTCAATAACCCCAGCGTTGTATTTTATTTTATTTTTTTAAACTACTGTGCTCCTCCTTGCAGACAATTTATCTGGTGCAAAGTCAAATTATTTATTTCCCCTCATTCATCCTGATAGAATGAGAGACCTGAGGAACAACAGCCAATTTAGACTGAAAATCCCAGTTCAGCTCAGGGTAATCTGATTTCTCTGCTCCCCAGAAATCTACATGTATAGTGCTTATCAACTGGATTACTGGCAGGTAGGAAGAATAACCCAATTTGAGGTTACTTGTTTCTCTGTGTGTAGTATTCAGTGTCACATTGCATTAGAAGAGGAGGGCTATTGCTTTGTGGAATGGATGCGTAACTTCCTCGCTCCTCCTTTCCCAGATCTAGCTGCTCATTCATTCCCATGTTTCGTTTTTTTTTTTTTTTGGTTTGGTTTTTTGCATTGCACCACCACATGGAATAACAAAATGATCAAATGTAAATGCACTGCAATCAGATAATGGCCTTAAAGGATGCATTTAAAAGAAAAATACAGGCCTGAGCATCCCCATTTCTTACTCGTTTCATTTTTCTTTCTTGAAGGCAGCTGTGTTTGTCTTCCTCCCTACTACCAGGCATGTGGTGGAAGTGACAGATTTGAGATGGGTTTACTGGAGTGGTCACAGAGCCAGAAGGCCACCTACTGTATGTGGTACAATAACAGGGCTGCTCCCAGACCTCCCACCCTCCCCATTTGCAGATATTATACAGGGTCGAGTATGGGTTGTGGTAACGGATGACCACCGTCCATGTACCCTCATCACCACAGAGGTCAGTCCCCCTCCAACAAGACCAGCACTCTCTCCAAGGTGATTATTGATAAAGGATGATACGCCAATGTAGGCACAGGAGAAATTATACTCTGGGGCCAATCACTGCTCTTCTCTTGTTTCTAGAGAGGGACACCTTGCTTAATGTATAAATACTGTGGTGGGACACTATTCCCTTACCTATTGAGTGACTATAAAAGAAACGGAGTGGAAACCATCAGGGATGCAGGGAGCCATGTCAGCTTCCTTTAGACACAGTCCTCCTAATATCTTTTAAAGGAAACAATCATCTTTCCTGATGAACCAAAATGTCCTGTAGCAGCCAAGGTCAAATACACCGAGTCCACACACACAGACACACACACACACACACACCACTACAGTAAATGCATCATGTGTTCAACTGTGCATTGTGTCTCTCATTTCACCCTTTGCTCCACTACATGGTACGTTCTGATCTCAAGGTGCTGAAAGGCTGGTGCTTCAAATGTGTTTCACATAAAGGTGGTGACTAGATATATCACTTTAACATATATAATAATATAGCCTGCAGGTAGGTCTGTTTAAACCTGGAACTAGACTGTTTGTCTTTGTAGTCACCTACATACTGCAGGTTAAATTAACCCAGCCTGTTCAGCATTTACTAGAAGTATATAAACCATTCATAAATGTTTTATTACGCAATGTAATGTAGCTGTAAACAAATATAAGGACATTTAAAGTGTATATCAATGCCTTTGTTAACAACTGTAACTCATCACAGGTATTCAAAATTGGATTATAAACATGTTTTATTATTTTATTAGCAAATGTCAGGAAGACAACATAACGATATACAACAATATGAAACATAAGAAGATAAGAAAATATAGCAAAAAACCAGAAAGACAGAAAATAACATCCAACATCACATTAAATTGAAACTACATCTAGCTGAAGTCAACAGATGAATTTCAAATTAATTGCAGGACATGAAGCTTTGTGTTCTTGATTTTTGGGGTAGAACTACCTCAGAGGGGGGAAAATAGATAAATAAGTAAATATTTTATATGATATATGTTATATGATAACACACTGCAAATGTATTATCTAAATATACAGGTATAATTAGTTAGTCATAGCTTAATTTTAAAGACAGGATAATTTATCAGCATTAATAAAACATAAATAGCACACACATTAGGTTACCCTCTCAGAGAAATGAATAGTTAATAACTACAACTACTAATATCACTGTGTATTTATTAATGCATAGATCAGATGTTCTAAATTATCTGGGCTGAGTTCTCCCCTGAACAGGCCTTTTTACACAAGTCCATGCTTCAGTTTTGAGACGGTTCCAGGTTTTTCTCAGCAAAGTTATCCAAATAACTCAATAAACATGCTTCTTGGAACAGGCCCCAGTTCTAAATATATAGCACACAGTTATGATCAGCAGGAAATACACACTGATTTCATTGTATAAATAATCAATGTCCAGCAGCACTCTTGTGGGAAGTAATTCATAGTTACAGGAGGTGGACAAATCAACAAAGTACTTTGCTTTTTTTTAAAATAAGGTAGGATGAATGGATGGGTGGATGGATGGAAGGAGAGATGCACATGCCAGATTATGGGTTGAAAGGATCATATATGACCATTCAAATACAGGAAATCCTCACAATTTCTTAATTTATGTAATTTGTAGTGTTTACTAAACATTTCTTAGCTGCTTTTACACATGTAATGTCTCAGTTTTACTGTGTGCTATAAAGCATTTATCAAACCTGCTGTACCTGTTTACAAACATGTAAAACTCATGTCCAAATGTATTACTGAGGATATTATATGTGATTACAACTGTGTTATATTGTGTTACAAATTATTCATTAACTGTTTAGCATCCATAATCCCTATGTATGCGTCATAGTCACTGCAGTGACATATAAACATTTATAAATTGTGTATATACCGTTTATAAATGCACAGACACAGATCTAGATTATTTAATTTGGAGCACACAACTATTTGTTATAGATTACCTAATGAATAATGAACACATTGTATTGCATATATTATCACAGCTACAAAAGACGATTTCTTAGGTGACATTGTAGGCATATTTACTGCACTGTAGCTTGTTGATGAGAACTGTAACATGGAGGAACTCAGGAAAAAACAGTTGCTTAGGAGGTGCCATGTCCTACCAATCACTCTCCCCTTCTAAAGGGGCTCCAATGGCACCTGAGGGGGAATCTCATGGCTGTCATCCCAGAAAGCCTGCCGCACTGATGCCTGCTTACCATCTGCTCCCCATATGAGCAAAAACAGGCAATTGTCTCAGAGAAGGCACCTCAATCACACTGTCATTGAACTAATATACTTTAACATGTTTTTCGGGTAGCTTTGGACAACATCTTGGTAGAATCTGCAGTGCTGGAAGTCCCTATTTGGTTTGTGGAGATAACGGTAAATGATTGTGTGTGCATGCGGTGCGGGTCGAGAACATTTGAAATGTATATCATAGCTCTGCCCTGTCTCAGCATGGACTTGGCATCTGACAGTGAAAAAGCAGAACAGTGGGACCCTGTCAGTGTTACACTTCCTGTAAATAACCCCTCCATGCCTTTGGTTTTATCATTCCCTGCAAATGATTCCGGGCCCCTCCAGAGTCGACAAGAAATAGCATTATTTTATGGCATGGAAAAAAAGAGGAGATAAAAAGAGGAGCCAGGGAGAGAAAAAGGGAGATGGGGCTAAAAAAGGTCCTTCAGGGAACATGGTGTAAATGAAGTTCCAGGAATGACACAGGCGAGCAATGAGGCGTGGATGGAAAATATACGCTGCACATCATCGGATAGAGATGCCAGTGGAAATGGCTTCATTGAAGTGTCAGCCCTCATCCATCAATCAATCATCCGCAAGAAACAATAACGCTGCGGCGATGGGGCAGCTTTTATGGGGCTTACTCATGGGTATCGGAAACAGCACTTAAGTGTAGTTCTGACACTGGGAGAAAAACAGAGGTGAGGTGCTCGGCTTATTCCACATGCAGGTAGAGCAGATGGGGGGGGGCTAAGTATACAGTGCCCCCCTGGCAGGAGAGCCCTGGACAGAGGAGTTTTTATCTCCACAGCAGCAGTGGATTTCATCCTCTGAATGTCTCCTTTCTCTTGAATATCTGATACTGATATCTTGGATTTACAATACATTTATGTTGTTTTACTGTACGATTTTTACATTTATTGAAAATGAAGCAAGAGTCTGCAGCCACGCATGCAGCTGTGAGAGGCCCAGTAGTGCTCTGACGTCAGCATGCTAACATGCCATAGCAGTATGTCCACCATCTTAGTTTACTGTTAGCATGCTATTAATTCATTGATTTTATAGGTATTTGGTGATGCTTTAGGAGAAGTCAGGTGATCACCTAGAATAGATCATCTGGTGATCATGAATGCCTGTACAAAATTTAATTTCAGTTCATCCAGTAGAAATTTCTGTCTGGACAAAAGTGGTCAACCAACCGACTGCTGTCTGTTAGTGAGCCAAAACAGATATAGAACACTACTGTAATTTTTGTATCTAGTTTACCTACAAATCTACCCTTTATTTCACTGCTCCTTTAAATCTAATGTATTAGTTTTAGTAAACAGGAGGTTGGTTCACTCTGCTGGTAAAGCATCTGCTGTGATATCACATACATAGACCTATATTTCATAGCCAAAAAGAATCCTTTGTGTGTTTACTTACAAATAACCTCAACAGACCAAAGGGACTGAAAATAGAGCAACACATCCTTCAAGGCTATATGTTCAGCACTCTCAACATAAAAATAAACAAAAATGCTAAATAGTCCAACAGTCGCTTTTGCTGTATGTGAGCCTTTTGATTTCCCCAAACCAAGTCTCTTGATGGCTTCTCGGCAACATGAAACATGACACGTCATCCATTATTCTGTACATGTGCCTTGCTATCTCAGCCTGCTCCATATGGCCCCTGTTGTCTCCAGACACCCAAATCCCTTTCCTTAGGCCAGGGGCTGTTTTTGTGGGAACCATTACATTGCTCCTCTTCCTCAGAGGAATGGGGTGACGATGATGAGCAATCACAGCCAGAGCAGACTTTCTGCCTCAAATTCTGACAGGATATTCAACAATTGACCGTATCCGCTTTGTTGGCCCAATTGCTAATTCATGCAAGTTGACAATCTGGAGGCAACAATTATGAGTGATGAAAAGACTGAAAATAAGAGGAGAGAGCACTTAAGGGGAAGGAGAAAAACATGAAGTTTACTTTACAAGGAAGGAGGGAGGTGGGAGATTTGATATTTGTGCTACTAGAGAGAAAAAGGATGGCATTGCTAAACACATCCTCAGCCACAGATGAATATAACCACAACTCTTAAACACAACCTCTTCTAAAACCAAACACACTGAACAGATGAGCGGATAGCAATGCAAGCATAAAATGGCATTTGTGTATTGAATTGTTAACTAAAATGGCTACTGTGTGTGAATCCTTATCAACACACAAACCTAATGCGATGACAGACACTTGATAAGGAGCTTTGAAGACCTCAGGTGTTTGTGCTAAAGCATTTTGAGAAAAAAAATTCCCATGTGAATTTGCATGAAATATGGGGATTGTGTCAGGTTTTCCTGGTCTAGTGTGCTGTGCATAGCTGGCAAAGAGGCATGGTACTGAGGAATAAAGATCTAATATGTAGTTTTAAAAAAAAAAGTTGTATTCAGATTGATAAAATCTGTTTTCTGTAACTTGCAAAGAAAGATAATGTTTGACTGAAGCTCAGTATCATGAATTGATAACTTAACTTCTACAGCATTACTGTATTCATTTAAAATAACTTTATGGCTTCTACATTATTCAAAGGCCCAGAGATGATACTTCTTAGAGAGAGGAAGGCCTGCAGTGTCATTCATCTGCAAGGAATTAAAAAAGAAAAAAATGTTGAGCCCAAATTCTCACAGAAATTCACAAATTGCACACAAAATAGGGAGTAAACAGGGAAAATTCAAAGTTTATCTTTGCCCATTAAAAAGGCTTTTGACATGAAAACCCTCGCAGCATTCTGGACACAGGCATCGAGAGCAACAGGACGCATGTCATAAGCTGTTGTCGACTTGCGTTCTCTGCCACGCGTTTGCACTAAGTTTGCCAGAGTGTGGGGGGAACATGAGGGTGATGCTAAGTGAAATGCTCATTTTGCGTTTGTGATTACCAAGGCCCATGGGCGATATGCACTAATGTGAGCTAATGCAATAGATTACACAGTGCTGGCCCAGGGGAACAGACAGCAAACAGATGTGGTCTACTCAAAAAGGGAGGAGGGAAGAGAAAAATCAAAGTTTAAAGTGTTCAATGTGCTGAAGATTGTCCCTTGCAGTTTATTGTTTACAGAATGCACAGCCATGATGTGCTTTGCCAGTCTTCTCCTTTTATAGATATGAGGAAAGTCAACAATGGTTTGCTCATGTCCTGCAGATGTAGAAGCTATTACCAAACTTCTCTGAGGAGGCTTTATTATTTTAAGGTTTACATGCTTACTGCATCACAAAGAGAAAAAGTGAGATGCTGCACTGCTCCATTTGAAGCTTTCAGTCATAACAAGTGATGTCACAGCAGGTGTGTTGGCTGACGGGCAACACCTGTGTGACATCACCAATTAGGGAGTGGTCGCAGGTGCAGCATACTTCTTACTGCACTGAAAAGATCAGTGCAGCAGCATTTTTAAATCCTGTGCAGGGAGGTGTATTTGTACACGGGAGACAGTCGTGTATTTTAAGCTTTGTTCAGCATCGAGGCCACTGAACGCTACTTTAATTTGCGCTTAAGCTCTATAATTCCAGTTTCAACCTAACAACAATGTACAGTTATCAGACCTTACTGCACTACACACTGTAGGTCTGTTTTTCAGGCTGAGCATGCAAAGCTCTGAGACCAGCATCTAACAAGGCTGTAATCTAGACTTTGTAAATACTGCCCTCTAGTGGTCAATCTAAGTCATTGATGGGGATAAGAAATGTATGGCACATGTTCTTCAGTCTAGAAACATTATTAAAACATCCTTTCATTGTGCAAAGGAGTTTCTTTCTTTTGTTCATGTTGTAATGGAGGAATGTGGATGATACATGTTGCCTAAATTGTTTCTTGTTTGAGACTGAAGATCAATCCATGATACTGCAACAGCATGCGTATTAGTCTGTTGATGATGTAGCTGAAATTATGAATGAAGAGATGGAAATAGTGGAAGATTGGGTATGTACAAACAATTTAGTACTTAATTTATCCAAACCTATGCTTTTCATATCTGCAGCCAGACTATTCACTTTTAAATCTGTCATTGCAGGGTGACCCCCTTGGAGCAAGTTGAGGAAACCAGGCCATCGGATGTCACTTTGAACCACCGTTTCCTGCTACGCATGACATTGGTTCTAACTGACCTTGAATATTGCTCTGTAGCCTATACAGATTCATCAGACTGGGACCTTTTACCAAGGTAAAGAGAAGTTTCTAATCCAAACAGCTGAAACAAAAATTGACGTATTCATTAGTTCATTTGGTGTAAACATCTAACTTCCATCACTTTTTGGGTCATGCACCAGTTTTAGTCTTGTTTCAATCCGATCATGTATTTTTGTGTGTAGTGTGACCCTGTTAAGAGTGAAGCTAATAGAGATCCTCTTCAACAATACACATCCTGAAGAGAAAAAAATAGTTCAATGTAATGAGAAAAAAATGTTGACAACTCAAAAAGTATTTCAGCTACAGGTTTATACAACCTTTGGCCGGTAGACGTCCAAATTTAGCACCTAATAATAGCAGTTACTGTCTCATTAAGTGTATGTAACCTACAACTAAATCAGTTTTCTGTGCATACAGGAAAGAAGTCATGAAGATTATGGGTGACCAGGAGCACATCAGTGAGGTAAGAAACAATGCCACAAAGCTCTTCTCGTCTCACTTTATTATTGAAATGTGTAATACAAATCTCAAACAATATTTTAATTTTTACATATACATGTATACATGTACACATGTAATGTGAATACAAAAGAAAAACAAATAACTTAACCAAAGCCTTTCAAAGTGGCAAAAATACTCAGTTACACAATAGACCAAACTGCTTGTAAATATGAGTTAACCTGAGACTTTTTTGTTCACAGTGTATAATTAATTGAGTCACTCATCAACACAGCTGCTCTTGTATTTTTCTTTCCCAAACCACACAGTCATACAACATCTAAAAGGCCACTTGATAATCAGCCAGGACTGACTGCTGTCACTTGAAACAAAACACCACTTTCAAGACTCTGCATAGTAAAGGCAAGCTCCTGAATAGTGACTAAATGTGCAGCCCAAAAAAAACACAGCATGACTATTAAACACGCAAAAGAGAACACCATGGAATTTGGTACATTTTACAGCTTATGGATTTGAGCCACCACTAGAGCAGATGATAGCCATTTCAAAGGGATAAACAATAGCCACGAAATCTGTTCTGTGTTTAAAACTGGGCTTGTAAATACCACGAGTATCAAAGAAATCCACAACCCAAATTGTCTTACAGTTAATCGTGTGCCATCAGTTTGATATGGCCTCAGTAGTAGCTGCTCTTTGTCACCAGATGAGCTTGTATTTTATGTGGTGTTTGACAAATACTGTGATGCCCGACAAACACATGTTCATCTAGTTATACACAAAACATGTCTCTAGTCAACAACTAGACGTAGAGGTTCAGCTGATATGATAGCTACAGCAGCTTAACAAGAATAACAGTGTCTAGAGCGCAACATGAGGTAGACCACTTTAACAAACACAGAAGGACTTGTTACTGTGGCCTGTTTGTAAACCACTGGGCCGAAGCCATCAAGTTATTCGACAGTAAATCCCCACCCTCCAGTGCTTTGGAAAAGGGAAAAAACAGAATAGTGCTTAATTACTGCTTGGACATCAACAGTAAGAGAACAGAGCAGCAATTTTTCACACAAATCATTATTCTTAGGTTTTTACTTAATACAAATTTTATATACTGCAAGCTTACAGATATATTTATGCTGTCCCACATACACATTTTACCTTTACGTCATAGACACTTACAGGTGTATGAACATTAGTGTGGGTCAAATAAGGATTAAGCGACCATTTTGAGTGAAAAAACTAAATATCACAGTGCACACCAGTGGAATAATATCTTCAAAGAGAGACAATCAGCACTTTTTCATTCAAAAAAGAAAACAATGTACACTGAAAGCCTGGGCCCTGAAATGTCTATGCAACATAAATTTTCTTCTATTGAAAAAATATTAAATCAGGGGAGCCTGGATGCTTTCGGAGCACAAACCATCTCTACTCTTAAATCTGTACATTGAACAAATTTTTGTAGGTTCTCCAAAATAAGGTAGCAGCACAGTTCAATCTAGAGAAAGGAGGAAAAATTCTTTTCAAATACAACTTGATTCATTTATATCAAGTATCAAGTAAAACTTTTGGTCACAGTTTGACAATCCAAAGAGTAAGCCCTATTATATGTGTTACAGAGTATTTTTCAACCTTTTACCTTCATGCCACTTTAGGCACTTTTGTCAGTGGCCCCATAGCGTTGATTAGGGAACGAGCCTGAGGGGTCTCTTCTCTGCAGGTTGGGCAGAGTGGGTAAGTGTTGGTACAGCACAGTTCTGCCCCCTGAGAAAAAATCTTTCATGTTAACTCTAACAAACTGCTAGAACATGCAGATATAAAGTAGCCTAGTTTAAATTTTAAAAAAGACCTACTGTATGTATCTCCCCAGAAGCAGCTAACCTAATACCTACCTGCTCTTGGGTTGGACAGTCCTCCATGACTGGGGTTAGCTGGTGTGCTGTGATAGAAAGATGCCAGGTCGTTGGGTGTGTAGGGGCGCAGCAGGTTCATCATGTTCCACTCAGTGTCCAAACCTCCTCCAATTGCTGTTGATGTATTCTTTACAGGACCCAACGTCTCAGGAACTGTGGTTGGACCCGACCCTTGTGATGTGGTTTTCATACTTCTCCCTGAGATAATCATCCTGCTGGATCCATCCCCTGTTGATCCTCTATAGCTAGGCTTCTCACCAGTGTCAGCTTCTCTTCCTGTGGGTACTGAATATTTCAGTCTTTTGCCGGAAGGTTCACCAAAATCCACCTGGGGGAGGCTCCCGAATCGGCTCGACAGACACAGCCTGGCAGCTTCTGAGTGCCAAATGACACCGCTTCGCACTGGGTAACTACTCTCACCAATTCCCACTCTATCTGGGGGACCTGGTCTCTCCATAACATACTTGGTGCTTGTATTGGATTTCTTCATGAGCTCTGTGTACCTGGAAGACTCCTGACTGGGATGTGAATCAGTGTTCTGTCTATGACGCTGGGTCTCCTGGACTACATTATGTAGGGGTGCATGGATAGGGGACCGCTTAGGACCTTGAGGTGGGTTAACAGGTATCTTCTCTTGTGGTTTTGCAGATTGGGGGGGTGGGGATTTGGTTCGACGAGGGTGGCGTCTGTCAATCAGCGGGAGTGGGCTGACATCTTTTCCATCAAGCGCAGGGGGGCAGCCTGTGAAACGTTTTTGTTTCAAACTGCCCGCAAAACTATTTTTCTTCGTACTGTCTGACTTGTCTTTATGGGTCAGCTTTTTGTGCATTATCAGAACCTCCGGGTACATGGTTTTATATGCACAAAACGAACAGGCAATTGGACTTAATGCATTTCTGGGTTCTGCACTGGCAGGGATGGAGAGAGACACTTTTAAGGACAGATTTAATGGGGCCTCAGAGTTTTCTTCTTTTATCTCTTCCCTCTCTATCTTCAGGTTAACAGGCACAGGGCACTTTATGAGCACATCATCAGTCGGTGAGTAAGCAGACTTAGCAACTAATTTCTCATACTCAGCATTCATCTGAGTGAGTGGTTTGCCAAGCTTGCTACCTACGCCATCAAATCTGTCCTCTGGTGTTCCATTGGGGCACGATCTGGCTCCAGGAACCCAGAGTTTGGATCGTTTTGGGGCAGGATTTTCATTGTCATTTCCATGTTTTCCATCAGTAGGAGAGGGTACTGAAGGCACAGGTCTGCTGGGGATCTCCACATAAGGTTTGTTCTTGTGACGACGATCCAGGTGATATTTCAGTGAAGTCTTCTGGGCTGCAGCATAGTCACAGTAAGCACACTTGAATGGTTTTTCACCTGAAACAAACAGTAAAGAATAAGCATAGTTATAAGAAAAATAAAAATCACTGAATTAGACCTATTAAACACAATAAATAAATCATTTAAGCCAACTGTGTTTAATATACCTGTATGAGTCCTCAGATGAACTGTGAGGTAATAGCTTGATCTGAATGACTTGCCACAGTAACTGCATTCCTTTGATCTGATTTTTGATCGATCAAAACCATCTTCACCTTTAAAAATAGACACAAATACATAAATGAATACACAGTAGGGAGGAATAAACAGAACAGAATAAAATCACAAAAGCTGTGTTATCATCCTTCATCAGCAGAGGGAGCACTTGGTACCAGAGTTCTTTGTATACAACAATTCCTTTATCACAATTAAGACAGTATGAGTGAAATCTAAGTGTATAATCATCCCTAAATTTACCTGAACCAAGGTTTTCTGTCAAGACTTCCTCAAAGCCCTCCTCAGAGCCTTCCTCTGCTTGCTCCAGTGAGCCTACTCTTGACAACTTCCCATCAACAGAAGAAGTTGGGCTCTCCTCACCACCTCTCTCACGCTTGTGCACTCTGGAGTGAAGAACTAACTGGTGGTATGTCCTGAAGGTTCTCTGACATTCCTCACAAGTGGTTGGCCTTTCTTTGTCCTTATCTTTTTGCATCAGAGACCTCCGCTGTGGCTCTGGGTTTTCTACTACAGTCTGCTGCTGAGACCTGAGCTCTCTCCCAAGGACCTCTTTCACAGCCTTGTCTGCTTGGCCTTCAGACCAAATATTATTCAATTCCTCCTTATCAGAGTTGCAGTCTTCGTTGTCTGTGCTGGCTTCCTGGCCAATATCTTTAGTATTATTAGGGCCAACTGCTATCTTACCCTTTGTAGCAAGTTGCCAGGCCTGATAGGTGTTGAAGGGATCTAACTGGGGAATCCATTTTGATGATCTCTCATGTTGCAAACTATTTCCTGCAGAGCTAGGTCGAAGGTTTAGACAGTGAAGAAATGTTTCCTGTTTGGCAAGGGATTCAGTAGTGGCATCCATGTCCTCCTTGTCTTTATCTCTGCCATGATCCACCTCTCTGTTGTGTACTTTACTATGTTCAACCAAACTGTCATGGTCAGGGAAGAAAAACCCACAAACCATGCACATTTTGTAAACAGTGACTACAGGGTCTGAGGCAGGCTCCTGAACAATCCCATTGACTGTGACTGGGGTCTCCAGTTCTTGCTGGGCCTTGCTCTTTGCTCCTGGTTTTACATGCATCTTCATGTGGTTCTTAAGGAACCACGGCTCTCTAAACCGCCGTCCACAGATATTGCAGCAGTAAGTAAAGTAGTCCTTGTGCTTCCTCATATGGGTCTCGAGCTCACTGGCATCTTGCGATACCTGGCCACACACAATACAGCTATGAACCTCCTCTTTTTCAACATGGAGGCTGCTTGGTTTGGGTCTGGGTCTCTCTCCTGGGATCCTGAATTCTGCTTCAACTCGAAGCACAGTGGGTTCAAAGAAAGTGGTTGGGTGCTGAGTTAATACATGGGGTCCTAGCTCATCCTGATGAGTAAAGCTTTGATCACAGAACATACAAGATAGCAATACGCTTCCTCCAGATTGCAGCCCAGCCTTTTCTGAGTTGGTGGTGTGTGGCGTCATGCTACAGCCAGGCCCTGGGATGCTTGCATTGTTACTAATCAGAATATCTTGGGCAAGTCCATCTGGGCTTTCCACAAACGGCAGCAACGAGTGAGTCGGCATTGTCCTCTTAAGGCAGAGCAACAATGCTGTAGACACTGTCCAGACTATTAAGAACCTGGAAAGAATGAAAAGTGTCTTTAGGCTTTGGTTGATATCAAAATGACATCAGGTAGCTACTATCTAACTTACGATAAGATCACTTTAAATACAGCACACACACAGAGAATTGCCTTCCTTCATACTGAAACAGGAAATGTATCTTTTTAGCAATCAACTGCACAGTCATTTCCTCTATATGCAGGCCACTGATAAAACGTAATAAAACAATGTTTTTCCTACTTACAAGCATCATTTTCCATAATTCTAAGTATCTATGTAACCTTTAAGGTGTGAACTGTCAACTACAGACTCCACACTTCAACAGTCACACTACTTTAATGAGGTTAATATATGTACAGGTTAATACTGACTTTGTTAAAAACAAAGATTATTTTGTAAAATACATTGTTTCAAATTAAAAATAACAGTCATTACTGAATACAGTATACTGCAGTTGAATAAAAACAGTATTCAAAGACCATATTAAGCCATCAATATATCTATATCTAGCATTTTTTCTATCTTCAGATTCTTGTTTTAAAGCATTTTTTTCTGAATTAAATTTAAAATAAAAATTAAAAGTTATCTATAGACTTGGTTTGAATAGCATTTAACAGAATTCAGTCACCAAAAAAATCCAAAACTTCTGTTTAAGCTGTTATACTATCCTACAACCCTTGGCTAACTCTGATATGCTCCAGGTGTATAATGTTCTGTTTCCCTTTTGTGACCGCTGGGGACCATGTGGCTTTGCCACAATAAGTGTTTCAGCGTGTATAATGAGTTGCTTATATATAAAGGGAAAAAGTTTAAGAAATTCAAAATCACATTGTTATTTTGACAGGCTCAAGAGTGGAGTAACTGGACTAGCAAGTTCAAAGGCTCATACAAGTGAAGTGTGACAACAGCATAGCATATAGCAGCCCACTGTGGCATCTATGTTTTGTTTTCAGTTTTTTGTCTTTACCCTTATCAACATGTATTAACAATATAGTGTTAAAACTGGGCAGTGTAGTTGATATGGGGAAATCCCAACTCTAAGTTTCTAGTTATTTTGCTGTAATTGAATACTATTCTCCTCGATAGAATAACTTAAAACATGGCCTATCAACGCCCAAGTTACTATTTATTGTTTGCCTAGCTGTAATCAGCTTCGCTGTGTCTACTTTTGACATAATCCAGGTGAGCACAGGCAACTATCGATAATGACAGTGTGGTTTTTTTAAGAGCACACACATGCTTTGTGTGAGGCAGCGTTAACGTTAGCCACCTTGTTATTCAAGTGAGCACAGCCCTCGTTAAGACCATTAACGTAATTTGCTCGCGAGTGGATGCTCACAGTAACAGTAAAAGAGCTCACAACGTTTAACTTCATCAAAGTCATCGTGTATTTACCGCAGTGGCTATTACATTTCTACGTGTGCATAATAAGCAGAACACGAGGAATTGAGTAGTTTCTGAGCGATACAGATCGATATCAATCAAGTTAATGTTCCTGGCGTTAACTCTGATTGTTTCAAATCATTAAAAAGGAGCTTAATTTGGCTAGCATTAACTCAACCACCAGCACGTTCCGGCAGCGATAACGTTATTTTCATGACAACAGATTGTTGCAAATGAACATGAGCCATACCTTGTGTACTTACGTTGTTGCTTATTGGTTTGTTTAACGCCAGTTTCTTTTTAAAAAAAAGAAACTTAAACCCAGATTAGTTACTTAACGACACGCTAACGTCCCCAAATTATGTCAAACCATGAACTCCAGCACGGGTCATTCGCATTCTAACGACACTAACGTTAGCTAAAACTTCACTTTCTGTTGTCTCGACTTCGACCAAACTGTAGAAACTCACCAAACAATACCTACCAACTCTGAGTTTCCGGATTAATAATGATACTGACACTACGAGCGGCTGGAGTCAAGTGAGCTAAGCTGTTTGTGTGAGTTGCTTCTTCATTTCACAACGCGTTGCTGCTGCTGCAGTTGCTGCCGGTGGCGGCGGCGGTGCTGGTGGTGGTGGACAGCTCACCTATTCAATTGTTTGAATGTGAATCATATTTGTTCTTCTTGGTGAGTCCTCACTGTGCAGCTGTTGAGTTCTGACGCGCGCTCTCTCAACGATTCTCTCGAGGGGGTGGAGGGGGGGGGGGATGGAGCGCGTGCACGGCGGCCCCCAAAAAACCCATTGGACAGTCACGTGGTCGCGAGTAACAGAAAAAGGATTAGTACACATAATCTCAACTAAGAAAAAACGAATTGCATTAGTTTATCTGACTAATATATTTATATTAGGTCCTGCTGTCAGTCCCGGCTTCTCACCAGTTACTTTAAAAGTTTCATCCACATGTCATGTAGGCTCCATTTGTATTTTAAATCACCCAGGTTACGCTTCCATTTGTATACAGTGATACCTAATATTGTGTTTTTCTCCGTTTGGCTCGCTGACCTTGGGCCAGCCCTAATGATAATGCCTCTAAACTTTCTCTTTCTAAACACATGTACACTGTCACAGATCTGAGTTAGTGTGCTGTTCTGTGCAGTCTAGACACAACAACACTGTGTGATATTTAATGCTGCACTGAACCTACCTAAAGAGTGTAGCCCTTCTTCTTCCACGTTCTCACGTCATGCATCAGCTACCATGTGGAGATGGGGGAGGGGTGCCTCAAACTTTTCACAGAGATACATGAGGTTTTTTTTTTTTCTTTCTTTTTTTTTGCAGAAGCTGGTTGGTTGAGTCATAAGAAATTTCAGGTTCTTCCTATTTCCTATCAAACGATTTTTAAAAAGTACTGAGAGTATTATCATTGTAATTCCTATTCTATTTTACTGTCACCCAAACATACTCTGGATAAACCCCTGTACTTTATGGAGGATATAAATTTACAGGAAATAAGGAAATTGAGGCTTTATATAGTTTATAATGAAAGGAAAAGTCTAAACAATAATGCTAATGATAATAGTAATATGACAGAGACACTGGAAACTATTGGGCTGTGAGATAAAGACAGTCACCTACAGTAGCACCCACTGGCTAATGTGTTGTTAAATAACAGCCCCTCCTCCACTCTTGAACCCTTCCAAAGAGACATCAGGCAGTGATGGTAGCTTAAAGCCATACATCATTCAATCAATGAGGATATTCAGTGGACTTCAGTGTACACTGAGTATTGAGACACGCACACATAACCTCCCCCTGAATGACAGCAATGTGTGAAAGAGGGAAAAAAAAACTTTATCAGTAACCACTCCCAGCTAAGGAACAGTGAACAAAGGGTGGAAGACTCCATTTGCCAAAACCATCTCTCACATTAAGGCTGGGCTGTTGCCTGAACCTCCCTCTTTGTATAGGCTATAATGCTTTTTGATGGATATATTAAAAGTTGTTTTCAAATTCATGTTGTTACCAAACAGGTCAGACAAATGTGGTGTTCACTATGTGATGAAAACACAAGTAGATCTGCAGGTTTGGCTAGCAGTAATGCATGTGATTATTGTCTCCATGCCAGATACTGATGAGAGATTATATGCCTCATGTTAGACATTTCAGAATATTGTACATATTCTTAAAGCATTCTTTAATGGTCATCTTATCTGATCAAATTGTGTCAAACTGGTGGTTAGATATGCCACGTGTTCTTTACCCACAGTACTAAACTGTAGTTTTGAATTGTAGTTTTGTATTGATTCAATCACTTACATGTGCTGCCCTAAATTAAAACATTTTTCTACCCCCCTTGCAATACTCTGATTCAGTTTTTGGTATTCTTGCCTCACCCTGAGATCCTGTTACACAAACAAGTCTAGTATGTTAATCAAAGGCACCACATGTGACACATCGAGGCCTCCCGCTCATTTCCCATTGTTCTGTGACCACAAAGGCTCTGTGAAAGGCTATCAATCTGGAGCAGCAGTATGATGCCTCTGGATGATGAAATTGCCAAGAGATGTTTAGCTGATCATATATAATCCTCTGTATGTGGAGGTGGTGGTAGTTTGTGTTTAACCACACAAAAATTATTTTTAAACTTTAAACATGGCAGTTTTATCTCTGATTCTATTGCAGTTATTTAATTAGCATTCATCATCTGAAGTGGTAATGACAGCAACAAGTGGGCAAACATTGTTTACTTTTAACTGATTTAATTAACTTTGTCCTATTGTTTGACTTTATGCTAATGTAATTTCTCTTCCAACATCCTCCAAACTCATTGTCTCAGATTGTTTCCTCACAAAACAAAACATACATGTATGGATTCAGCACTAAAGCGAAAAAGCAGTAAATTCTAATTAAAGGTAAAGTAGCATTTAAAAAAAAAAACGCTTGAATGAATAATTATGTATTCAGCAGACAGACACCCCTGATAGGAACTGGATCTGGATGGGGAAAGGCTGTGGTGGCTTGTTTTTGTCTTGACGTGTCAGGAGCAGCTGACTGCATTGTTCTCCTCCAGATTCACAGCCTGGCTTCTTTCATAATCCTGGTGTTGCTCCTGAAAGACACTGATAATATATAATCTCCTTTCTCACCCCTAGCCAGTAATGTTTATTCAATGCAACCAGCTGTTGTGTTGTCGATCATCAGAGAAATTTTATCAGTCACCAAAAGCATTCCTCTGTGCAACTTTCCTGCACATGTTTGAGGAGTCTGTTTGTTCTGCTGCTAGAGTCATGCTGTCTGTATAACCTTTTCTGACTTTTAGACTTTTTTTTCCCCAGATTTTTCTTTAATCCTCCTCAATGAAGGTTGAGGTACAAGGTACAAACAATATCCAGTAAGTGGGCAGCAGCACTTGTAATAGGAAAATACAATATAATAGATAAGAAAATGATATAAAATAATGTAATATTTTTTTGAGAGCTACTTTGCAATAATTATGTTCATAGTGTCAAATAAATTGACAGTACTTGGATTAATAATGGAGTATTGTTTAACTGAGTTATTTCTCTCATCGTCAAAACCAGGACTGTCAACTTGATCTCCTGTTAGACTTAAAGAGCATAGAGCATGGTTGTGAGACTTAAATATCTCTTTTTTTTTAATTTGCAGACTATAGTATCACACCTAAATTTTAAACAGATTTGCTCTGTACCCAGGGCTGTACAGATATTTTTCAAAAACAAAACCAGTCTCAAAAAGTCTTACACCAAGGGTTATCATAGACCTCATTATGTCTGTCCTGAAAATCCATGTCCTTAACTGATTCTGAGTTTAACCTGAAACTTTATGTATTCTGCATTGATAGCACCACAGTCCACCTGAATTATGTTATGTTCTCACCCATGTCTGTTTGTTGGTTTGTTTGTTTCTCAGCAGGATAACACAACAAGTAACTTAGTGGACCAATAAGGCATGGCTCAGGGAAGAACCCATTCACTTCTGATGTGGATCCAATAGCCTTGATGGAGGTATGTTCTCTATTGAGTGTCATTCTAGTTAAGAATGCTTTTAACCTTAGAAATCAAATTTGCTTACATTTAGAAGTCACACAGTTTCTGTACCAAGCTAAACACTATACATGATTTCTTATCTTGGCCATAAAAAATGAATGACTCTAATTTTTACAGTTCTTTCTAACTATTTCTTAACACTGTGTTATGTACAGTTTCTACATTTGCAGCAAACTTTCCAGGAACCAAACTAAGCACAAAAAATGTAAACATAAGCATTTAATCTCAACATTTGCCTTAAAAACCTTATAATTTACAAAGGGACTTGTGAGGTCAAGAGTTTTTCTCAGCACACAGTTGATCATTTTATCTTTATCTGTAAGTTAAAACATGATTACATCATAATTTGAATATCAAGCAAATGTTTGAATCTCATTCAACTTTTCAGTATTTTGAATGGCACCAAAATAGTCGTTAATAGTGTGTCTGCTATCACACCAACAGATGCCTTTTGTCCCTGCAGCAGGATGTGAAATTCCCTTGAAACACCAACACTAGAGAGCATCTGCATTAGAATGCCTGCCTTACTATATAAACATGCATGTTGTGCCTGCAGGAGCTGATGATTCAGCCTTGGTCAAAGTGAATGAGATTGTCCTTTAGAGGCTAAATCACCACTATTAATTTGTTATCAGATCAGAATCAAGCAGGACAGACCTGTTAGTAATGAGCAGCGCCGTGATGCACATTAGTCCTGACAGCAGGCCTCCTGTCAGGCCTCCCTGCCCACTGTTCCCTTGTTCCACCCCCTCCAAACTCAGTGCATTCACACAGTCACATCCATTGTCCTGGGATGAACTGCAAGCAACATGGTGGTTAAGCAGGCCTTATGCAGTGTGTACGTCTTTGCATGGTTAAATTCCATACCTATAACCGTTTCCATTTTAATAAGCCTCTCAGTTTCATTACAGTGCAGAAGGGATTGACCGGCCCTCATGAAATTTGATTGCTTTCACCACTTTACAGAAAACCCTTCCCTTTAAAAGCTCACGATTCTGGCACACTGCATGTAGGGAGATGCAGCTGTTATCTTCGTCTGCACCGTTTTTTATTAGGACACCCAGATACATAAAAGACTGGGCAAATTTCTGAATAACAACATAAGGAAGTGAAGGAACCAGGAACAGATGGTGAGGTTCAGAGTGAGTTCTATGAAGGTTTTCATTTCAAGATAATGTAGATGTGTGTTTGTGTGAACTATTGTGTGAGTACATTTTGTTTAAAGGATATCCAAATGAATTTGTCATAGATCTTGCAAAAGTTCCACATTGTTATTTCACTGATTCATATTCCTCTCTCATTAAAGCTCAAACTCAAGATGTGTTTCTTCTAGTTCCATCAGCAGTATACTTTATGTTTAGTAATGAATAAGAGCTCATAGCTCAAAGCAGCAACACTTGTGGCAAAAATGTCACACTGCATCTTAATTTGAAATCATCCTCAGGGAAAACGACAGACAATGGACCACATGCCTTAACTGTGTAGGCAATACCTCACTTTTTCACCCTCAGTGCCATGGCAATTACTTTGATGCACAATTTAAAATGATCACACCTATTACAGAGGGTAATACAAGAAGAGTGTGTCTCATTGATAACAAAGGAGCAGTGTGAGTTATGCCTTCAGGGGCCGCGACTCATCACTTAACGCTGGGGGAATGGTGGGTCTCAGACATTACTATCTAAAACACATCCTTCCAAAGACTACACACTGTGCCATGAATCATAGAAACTACGCCATAAAAGGTAAAAGAAGATTTGAGAGATTCCTTTGCCTGAAATATACAATTCTTTAGATCTTGTTTTACATCTTTTATCTCTAAGGCGTGTCTCTAAGAAGACTCTAAAAATGTAAATGAGTATTAACTATTGATGTCAGCAGTCATCTCACTGTCTGTCAGAGTTACAAATGATGGCCAGCTCTGCAGTCAGTTTTCTTTTTTGTGGCCATGTCTGTCAGATAACTGTCACTTTTCTGTCAGTAATACAAATAACCACACAGATGAGTAAGGCTTACAGTATTTAAATCTACACCCAGCATAGCAAAGTGTGACTCACATGTCACACCTTACTAACTCACGGGTTTGGTGCATTAACTTGTGTGTGTGAAAATGATTTAGATGTAAAAGAATGTTGTGTTTAATTTTTTGCCAAACTCGCTAAGCCACATACTTTTGCAGTCGCTGCAACACCCAGTTATTCTTGATTAATTGTAGTTTGCACTGATGAAGAACAGACAAATGGTGAACATATTTATTGTCTTCAAGATAACTGAAGTTACACATACACACATACATTTAGACAAACAAAAGCCTGATATTAATTGCACATATGACAAACACCATAAGACTTCAGTTTAATGACATGACACAAAATGTTGCTATCAAATTAAAAGCTAATCGGCTTTGATTCATGACTACTGTGGCTGCAAAACATACCACAAGGACACATTTGCACAATGACACCATTTTGCCACCTCAGATGCATTTGTTAACACGAATACTTACAATCAATTCCCCACAGAACACAGAACACTAAAGATTGTGATTTCCCATATGGCCCAATATATGACAGTTATGATATGTATGTATGTGCTTTAGTCTACATATAGCCTACATAGAGTTAAAAAGTGTGTAAGTGCAGTTTGTTATATGAAAATGCTCCTCCTATCAGCTCTATTATGTCAGAATGTCATATACATATAAGTATCTTTTTCAATATAATTTCATATTGAGCTCTGCATTGCCACAACTGCATGATTTTTGTGGTATGAAATGAAAAAATAGAACATATATATGACATGTGCTTTTAAATGTTTCAGACAGATTAGTTGCTAAAAGCAAAGCGTGGTACAGTCTATTGCATAAGCCCAGTGTGTTAGCTTGCAAGATCAGAGAGAAGTCACATTAAATGTCTGTAGAAAAGGTTTCACACTCACGTTGGTGTATTTGTCAAGACATTTATATGACCAAAAATATATATATATATTTATATGCATCTCAACAACCTCACAACAAGGCTTTTGACCATTTCAAATCACCACTAGTTCAACTACCTGTTCACTTCTCTTTCTCACAACTACTCACTTACTGTTATCCTTTTATCCAGTAACTTTGCCTTTTATATCGTAACTTATAAACAAAAAATGTAGTTAAAGTAATTCAAGGGTTTGAGGGGGTAATGGGACAGAGAGAGAGATAAAAGATTGAGTAAGAGAAAGGGAGTCTGTACAGGGAAACTTCAGTGTTGCTTTTGGTTTCATTTGGCCTTCTCTGCTGCTGGAGCAGCAGCAACTGGTTCTGTCTGGACTCCGGCGTCTGTAGAGTGACGTTTCTGAAATTTAAAGGCAGAAAATATTTTTTCATTTACAATATTTACTACTCTTATCTTTAAAGCCATCCAAGCCAAACAAGAATTTATTAGACATTTATTTGTGTTTTATTTGAGTTTCTCTAAAACTGTGTCCTTTATGCAAGCTGGGGGAAGCAATTTCTAACCTAATTTCTTTGTTTTTTTTCCCCTTCTTCCTCACTTGTTGTATCATTTCACTAAATTTCACCACTTGCAATGCTGCACAAAATGTGTGTCTTCTGTAATAAATTACACTAAATACAAAGTCAAAGTTATTAGAATCAAATTGTGCAAAATTCAAATGCAATTCTCAGGAAGTTAACACAGTGTACGCTGCTCTGTGAGATATGGCCCACACCTTTATTTACTTATTGAGCTGCTGCTGCCATCTAGTGGAGATATTGTAATTTGCCATGACACTCAAAATAAATCCCAGTAAGTATCACTGCATTATTGTGCGATTATGTGATTTATGTGATTTAACAGTGTTTGATTTCTGCTTTGCTCTCCTTACCAGACTTTTAAACAACAGCTGAATGGAGTTCCTCTTCTCCAGTTTTTTGGGACCTTTGGCTGCATCATCTCCAGCTGGGGAGGCCGCTGAAGCTTGTTTGCTATCTACAGCCGCCTCTGAGGACTTGGCTGCTGCTGTGGGTTCCTCCTTGGTTTTAGCTGCCTCTGCTGCTGTGTCTGGGGCAGGGGTCGCCTTCTTGGGTTCAGCCTGTAAGTGTTGAGGTAAATAATGGAAATCTAAATTTATTCCAGACGTAGAGCAACAGAGAATAATAGTGTCTTATGTTCGCCTATCATTAAGTGCAGATGGACTTTGACATGACATTTGAAGTGACATTAAGATGTACATCCACTGTTAGGATCCAGTCTGTCTTAATGATTGCAACATTATGAGGGATGATAACAGAAGCACTGATGTGTGTTGTTATGGTTTCAAATATAATAACACATGGAGAAAAATACTTAGGCCATAAAAAGCTGTTTTTAAAAGCAGGTTTTAATTCCAGATGTAATTAATGAAATCACTCTGGTTAATAATGCATCTGTTCTCCAGAGGTAATTTTACTGTATTTACCACTCTAGTAGTTTTCCTGAGGAGCCGAACTCCACTTGTGGAGGCTGCCTGGACTTTTGTTGTCATGTGGTCTAACAGTACCTCAAATTCACATCAATCTGTTACTTTCTGTTTAAATAATTCCACCACAATTCATATTCAAAAATGTTCAGATATTTCTAAGGCGTATATGTGTAGTGAGTAGGTCCTTACTTTAGGCTTGAAGAGAGAGAAGAAAGATGGTTTTGAGTCTGTTTTCTTTTCTTCTTGAGCAGGTGGTGGTGGTTCTGGCTTTGCAGCAGCCTCCAGAGTGCCAGCTTTTGAGGGATCTGCTTTCTTTTATCAGAACAGTAGAGAGCGAAAATACATATCATGAGCTATTTACAAATTAAAGGAATGACCATCATTGAAGCTGACAGAGTGAGAGCAGGACCTGTCACCTGCAAGTGAAAGAGGAGGTAAAAAGGGGGAAAATATCCAAGATCACAGCAGAGAGGAGGCAGAAAAATCAGACACCATTAGATCCAGCCCCTGTAGGAATAGAGAACCCTGCACCATCATGCAGAAAAAATGTTATTTTCTGTAAAAGAAAAAATGAAAGGAATTATTTCAGTCTCCACTGAAGACTCTGAGATTGTAGGTCTTTAAAAGAATAGTTTGACATTTTGGGAAATATTCTTATTTGCTTTCTAGCAAAGATTAAGATAAGAACCACCCATTAAATATGAGGCTACAACCAGCAGCAGGTTAGTGTAGCAGCCTGGTTCAAAGGTAACAGGCAACAAAAGGTAACAAAACATATTTCATTTGTTTAGATCCATACAAAATAAAAGTTTAAAAACTAAAAGAAAGCAAATAAGCATATTTCCCAGAATGCTGATTTCCTTTAATTTACCTCTGGCTGTGGTACCCCATCCACCGTCTGCAGGGAAGGAAAAGTTATTTGTTTTCCCATAAATTTAAACACTGTATGAAATGCAGTAAATGAAGCCCTGACTCATCTGTCACAATGGAAACTGTACAACACACACCAACTGAGTGCAATGTGATAAAAAAAATGCTCTAATAATTGAAAGAATTAATTAATCAAACCAGTAAAAAATGTTTCATTTTTCTTTCTTAAAGAGCAAATGCCAAGTTTGATGTTTTCACTGAAATGAATGAAAGTTTATTTTCAACATAATATTTGCTATGTCTGTAACAGCATGTCAGAGGTGCCTGTAGAGTGAAGAAAATTAACAATTAATATTCCCAAGCACTTCTTGCTGATTTACCTGCTCTTCTACAACTGGCTGTGCCACCTCTTCAGCTGTCTCCTGAGGTTCAACCTTATTTTCTCTCTGAGCAAATGCAAATGAATCAGAATATGTTAAAAAAATAAAAAATAAAAAAGCCCACATGCAATTTAGAACATGGTGATGTGTTATAATCAGAGGATCAGAAGATTATTCCACTCCCTAAAAACAGCAAAACTCCAGTGTTGTTCTTTGAATTACCTGGAGTTCTACAACTGGCTCTGGTGCCTCCACTGGCGTCTCCTGCAGAGTGAAACTACTAGTTTATTTTGAACAGGTGCAAATTTAAACAGCCTTAGCATGCAAATTTTTGTAATTTATCATACAGCATGTCTGTTATATAACACTAACATTATGCTTTGTAAGCACAAGTGAAATTGTGTGTAGGTACATTCACACACACCAGAATACATTAATATATAATTCCCTAAATAAAGCTGAGAAGACTGAGTAGACTCTCTAGTTTACCTGTACTTCTACAACTGGCTGTACCTCTACTTCTATTGTTGGCAGTGGTATGTCCTTGATTGTCTGCAGAACAATGAGGAAGTTCTTATTGTTAGTAAAAGTCAACAAATTATAAAACAAATGTCCTAAGAACCTTAAAAAAATACATGAAATATTCAAATCATGAAAAGCTTAATAAGTTAGCATTGCAAATAACTAATGTGGACTGGTTAATGGGACAGTTTGATATCTTGGGAAACACTTTCTTGTCAAGAGTTAGATGAGAAAATCCCACTGTCATATCAATACAGATTAAACAAGATGCAACATTAATTGGTGAGCAGTAAAGATGCTGGTAGGTATGTTTGTGAATTGTAGACAGAGCCAGGCTAATTGTTTGTCCTGTTTCCAGTGTTTATGCTAAACTAAGCTAGTTGCCTCCTGACTTTAGCTTCAAACACTGTGCACAGACATAAGAGTGGCATCAATCTTCTCATCTAACTCCAGTCAAGTAGCAAAAAAGCATATTTCCCAAAATGTCAAACTATTTGTTGTAAATTAAATGAATTGCAAATTTTTGATGAAAATGGACTGTGGTAGAAACAGTGGTGCTGAGTTGAGATTATTTTCCAGTGAAATCTTTTGACCAAAGTCACACTGTTATTGCACATCCAACTGAGGACTCACATTTGTGAAACCCTATTCGCCTGCATTAATTTTCAGATCAGGACAAATGCTACCTTTCATAAAAATGTTCCAATTAAGAAACAGCAAATTGTTCTGTTTCTGCCACCTCCAAACAAATCAGCTCTTGTTCAGTTAGTACCAGGATGAGCCATGGTCAGTTTGAGAATATGATAATCTACTGTACCACTGCTGCAGTCTTGGCTGAGGCATTGGCTCCACTTGCCGAAACACCCTTGCCTTTGGATGCCTTGAAACCTATCAGTACCTCAAATTCACATACAGCATAATTCACACTACATTATGATCTAACACCCTGTGGAACATGCACTCACTAAAAGCCAACATGAATAAATACCCCTTAAGATAATGATCTTATCTTGCAATCTCCAGTTACAGTTGTTTATTTACCTTTGAGCTGAAGAGTTTACTCAGAGCAGCTTTGGCTGATTTTCCTTTTGAGGGCTCGGGTTCCTTCTCAGCAGCTTTTGGTTCTTCTTTTGGTGTGGGCTTCACAGGTTTGGCAGCTAGCTCTGCTTTGACTTCCATTTTTGGTGGCTCTGGAGGTGGTGGTGGTGGGATAGACATTCCTTTGGGTGCTGCAGGCGGCTCAGATACTTGTGCAGCCTATTCAATAGGGAGAGAGGATGTTAAATTAATGGCCTGCTGAGAAAACTCGGAACTGTCCACACTGTCACCTTTACCAGCAAATACATTTCTGTAATGGCAATTTTAGGTGAAATATAATATCAGATATGGTATCAGGAATTAAATTTCTTACAACTTCAACTATTAAAAATTCAATTAGTATGCAAAATATAAAATTAAGGTAATTTCTAGAACTGATGGCTTTTCTTGTGAGTTACACAAATCAAAACAGTTAATGGGCTATATGCTCACAGTAGTGGTAGCCGCTGGTTGGATCTCCTTCTGGGACTATTTGGCAACAGAAAAAGGAAGCAGTTAGAGAGATAAAGTTAAACTGAAGCAAATAAGGATCTGCAAAAAGCTTGTGTACATGTCCTATAAATGCTCATCCCTTAGAAATAAAATGTTCTCAGCAATATCCTCAATTTAAGTTACAAACGGAACACAAACAGAAATGAACAGAAATGCATGCCAGTTACAGATAACTAATAGCAGCCTGTGTTCGATAATCAGCCCTGTCATCACTGATTTCACTCAACGGCTTTATAATTAGAAATAAATGACATGATAATAAGAAGTAATAGAGAAGTCAAATAAGAGCTTCATGAACATCTGTTCACCTGATCTTTTGCGGCATCAGGAGTAGCTGTTTCCTTTTTGGATGTTTTAGTGGTCACCTGTGCATCAAGGGAAGGAATATTTTATTTAGTTTTATAGTGTGTACACAAAAAATAATAAGAAAACAAAATGTGTAACCATCAAATGTTAAATATGTAAGCACTGTGGAGCATTATGTTATTTAATGTAGCTAGCAGTACAGCTGCAGTGTAAAATGTACAGAAACAGAGGATGTAGTTGATGTAACAGGAACAGAAAAATTATTATTTAGATAAAACAGAAGCCTTTCATGAACGCAGACATAGGCTTTTATGGTAAGCTAACTAACACACAGAGTGCACTCTGAGGTCCCTGACAGAGCACATACAGTACATGCGCTGTCATTGTGACAGCTATTGTGCTTTGGAGATGGCGTAGGCCTGCCCTCGCTCTATCTTCACAAATCTCAACTTCCAACCGCACAGGCCTCCCTTGTGAGCTCACACTATGGGCTGAACAATAGGCCACCACATTCCCGCATGTTCAAAGACTTGATTAGCATGGGGCTAGGGCAATGGCAACTCTTTAAAACGGCATGAATCCAAAAGACAGCATGATGAAGAGGAAATACAATAGCTGCTTGTTGTAGGTTTTCCATAAGGCGCTGTCATCATGGCAGAATTTATTATGGATACCTTAAAAAAAAAAACTTTCACATTCCTCAACATGGAATGAAAGGAATTACAAACAGACAAAACAAAAATTAAAAACTACATCTTCACTGTGTAATTTATTATCACTGATCTCTACTTTATCGGGCACATTACCAAATGTCTTGGCTTCAGTGGCTTTAAAGAATAATTACAAAACACACACTGACTTCATCTTTGTGGTTTGAGCAGCTGTTTTCCTTCAGAAAAAGTCAGAGATAACAAGATTTGATTTGTTTTTAAACTTAAATTACAGCAATTCAACTATTTATTTTTCCTGAGCAGTCTAATTTTACAAACAGATAAGTAATTAGAAATATCAAGAGCATATAAACCACACTTAATGTCTCAAATTTGTCACTTACTAGTGTTTTGAAGAAGTTCATAACTGGATTCTCTTCAGGCTTACTCTCCTCTTGGTTTTCCACGGGCTCACTGTCTCCGTTGTCAGTTTCAGGAACTTTTTCTTCCTCTGGATCTGGGTCTAGAGTCACACTTTCTGGCTCCGCTAATGATTCTGACTCTTGCTTTAGGTTAGCTGTCTCCTATACACCATCACAAAGAATTAGCCTTTGAGTATTATGTTAGAGCAGTGGAGCTGATATGCAAGCAGTGAGTGTCTTAATCGCAGCATTGAGATCGGAGCACAATTCCAACCATGCCTCTGCCTACTCGGGCATTGTCAACAATCACCCTTTTATTAATGTGTGTGTCCCACCCCTCACTCATTGATATTCAACAATGTGTGAGAGTTATGCCCTGAGAAATGTCAGAAAACTCAAATACCTTGCTGTGTCCTTATGGTGCATGTCTCTAAAATATAGAAGTGAATCTGAATGAACTGGATCTTGACTTTAAGATTATTTTTAGTGAATCTACTCTGACTTCACTTTTGTGTGTCAAGATTCATTTATTGTTTTGTGTTGACTAAAATTTCTAATTTTTAGCAAGTATTATTTGCATAAAATAAAAGAGAATACAAACAAATCAGGAACAAAATCATGAACAAAGAGAAATTTGCATTTAACATTTTATTGGAAAATGGTTCAGTATTTTACAATGTGAACTTTGCGTTGATGATATATACAAACATTTGCACTTTGCATAATTATAAGACAATCATCTTACAATCCAGTAATTGAATTACCACTACATACCATAAAACACATGATATCCTAATGAGGAAAAACAATATTTTTCAAAACAAAAACATTTGGATAATTCCTTCAACATTTTATTGCTGTTCTGTCTTTGGATCCACATGAATGGTAATAGTAATGCTGTATCCCAGTGAGGATATCTCTATACCACCAAGCCTATATACTTGATTCCACAACAGCTGATGTACAAGCTGACTGCAACCTATCAAGTAAAGCTTCCATGTCTGCACTTTTGACTGAGGTACCTTCACTAATTTCAGTACATTCTGAGTCTAGTGTTGAATCTGTTGTGTCCATGCTTGATTCATTCTCTGCCTTCTCTTCAGTCTCTTCCTCTGCAGTGATCTCTGGTCCAGCCTCCCCTGAAGTCACATGGTTACATTCAGCTTCTTCTGCAATGATCTCTGGTATTACCTCCTCTGAAGTCGCATGGTTACATTCAGCTTCTTCTCCAATGATTTCTTCTACAATACTCTCAAGAACGGCCTCAACACACTCTGCCACAGGCTCATCTAAAGTTTCAACGTCAGAGTTTTCCTCAGTCGCACCTGAAACATCACCAGAATTGTCTGTTTTGTGGTGTATCTCCTCTGTAACTTTGTCTTCAGTTGTCTTCAGGATTAACATAAGCACTTCAGAGTTTGGTTGTGGCTCACTCTCCTCAACTCGCTCTTCAGAATCAACAGGGTTTGCATCAGTTGGCTCAATTGATTCCAACACTTCCACATCAGCCGCAGGTAGAACATCTTTATCAGGATCCTGCAAAAGAGTTTCAGTTTGGGAAACATTCTCCTCCATGAGTTCCTCTTGGACGGAAACACAAGGCTCAGACTCTTCTGTTGCCTCCATTGGTGGCGCATCTTCATGCACATTTTCAGGTTCCTCAACTACGTTTTCAGTGACTTCAAGCTTTTCTGAAATAGCTTCAACAACTGATTCTACTATGCTCTCCAATACTTCAGTGGTTGTATCTTCATCACAAGGGCTTGGAATTTCTTCTGCAGGTTCCTCAGAGATTAGAGGAATTTGTTCCGATGTTTCGGTGCTTTCAGTTTGTGCCAAAACATCTTCAGATTCTTCAGTTTTTCCCTCTGCCACGTCACTTTCCTCTAGAGGTTCTTCAGAAATGACAACCTCGATGACTTCTTCAGTAGATGACTCTTGGATAGTAGTAGCCTCCTCAAGACTTACTGGCACTGTTTCAAGCTTCATTTGATAAAGCCTCAATAGCCTCTTCATTCATCTCCTCAGCTGTCTGGTCTTTGAATGGGATAACTGTTTCTTCCACAGGATCCTCTGGAATGGTAAGACTTATTTCTTGTTCCTCAGAGAGGGGCACAAAAACTGTTACAGTGATAACCTCTTCTTCCACAGGGCTGCCATTATCTGCTGCAGGCTCCTGAGGAGTGGTAGCATTGGGTTCAAATTCTTGAGAGAGGACATCAATTGCTGCCTCTGCTATCACATCATCTTCACTGATAATAACAGGACTTGGTTCTGATTTGTCAGCTGTTTCTGGCTCTTTTTCAGTTGCAGGGCTGAGTTTGTCTTGATCACTCATTTCTGGTACATCACCAACTACAACAGCATCATCAGAGGTGAGTTCTTCATAGGCAGATCCCTCCATAATTACAATCTCTGTCTCAAAAAGGGCAGGAGGTTCTTCCACAGCTTCTTCTCCAATGATTTCTGGTATTACCTCCTCTGAGGTTGCAAGGTTACATTCAGCTTCTTCTCCAGTGGTCTCTGGTATTACCTCCTCTGAAGTCGCAAGGTTACATTCAGCTTCTTCTCCAATGATTTCTTCTACAGTACTCTCAAGAACAGCCTCAACACACTCTGCCACAGGCTCATCTAAAGTTTCAACCTCAGAGTTCTCCTCAGTCGCACCTGAAACATCACCAGAATTGTCTGTTTTGTGGTGTATCTCCTCTGTAACTTTGTCTTCAGTTGTCTTCAGGATTAACATAAGCACTTCAGAGTTTGGTTGTGGCTCACTCTCCTCAACTCGCTCTTCAGAATCAACAGGGTTTTCATCAGTTGGTTCAATTGATTCCAACACTTCCACATCAGCCACAGGTGGAACATTTTTATCAGGATCCTCCAAAAGAGTTTCAGTTTGGGAAACATTCTCCTCCATGAGTTCCTCTTGGACGGAAACACAAGGCTCAGACTCTTCTGTGGCCTCCATTGGTGGCGCATCTTCGTGCACATTTTCAGGTTCCTCAACTACGTTTTCAGTGACTTCAGGCTTTTCTGAAATAGCTTCAACAACTGATTCTACTATGCTCTCCAATACTTCAGTGGTTGTATCTTCATCACAAGGGCTTGGAATTTCTTCTGCAGGTTCCTCAGAGATTAGAGGAATTTGTTCCAATGTCTCAGAGCTTTCAGTTTGTGCCAAAACATCTTCAGATTCTTCAGTTTTTCCCTCTGCCATGTCTCTTTCCTCTAGAGGTTCTTCAGAAATGACAACCTTGATGACTTCTTCAGTAGATGATTCTTGGATAGTGGTAGCCTCCTCAAGACTTACTGGCACTGTTTCAAGTTCATTTGATAAAGCCTCAATAGCCTCTTCATTCATCTCCTCAGCTGTCTGGTCTTTGAATGGGATAACTGTTTCTTCCACAGGATCCTCTGGAATGGTAAGACTTATTTCTTGTTCCTCAGAGAGGGGCACAAAAACTGTTACAGTGATAACCTCTTCTTCCACAGGGCTGCCATTATCTGCTGCAGGCTCCTGAGGAGTGGTAGCATTGGGTTCAAATTCTTGAGAGAGGACATCAATTGCTGCCTCTGCTATCACATCATCTTCACTGATAATAACAGGACTTGGTTCTGATTTGTCAGCTGTTTCTGGCTCTTTGTCAGTTGCAGGGCTGAGTTTGTCTTGATCACTCATTTCTGGTACATCACCAACTACAACAGCATCATCAGAGGTGACCTCTTCATGGGCAGATCCCTCCATAATTACAATCTCTGTCTCAAGAAGGCCAGGAGGTTCTTCCACAGATGTGTTGTGGTTTGCAGGTGTAGGATCTGTCTCCTCATGAGCAGCTTCAGAGATTGTTTCCATCACCGTTGTCACTGACTCTTCATCTAGGGGGGGAACACCATTTTCTTCCCCAGCCTCGGGAGTGACAACATTATGCTCAGGTTCAGTGGTTTCAATCAGCACCACATCAGCTGACATGTCTCCAGCTCCTTCACCATTGTCCTCAGTAATTACTTCATCTACTCCTGGCTGTGGCTCTGGCTGTGGCTCTGACGTGTTTATAGCAGTGTAATCAGTGGATTCAGAAACAGCAGCGAAAACTGCCTCAATACAATCTGCCACCACTTTAGGAAGGCTGGAAGAGACCTCCAGTGGCACAGTTTCTTCGCTCTTATTTTCCTCTACAAGTATTTTGTCCTCTGGTCCATTAATACTCTCTTCCTCAGGATTGCAGTGGCTCATTTCAAAATTGTCTGTAACTTCCACCCGCTCCGCTCTGAACATTATATTCTCATACACATTGTTCTCCGTGACGACCACTTCCTCAATGATGATCTCAGCTGTCTGATTGTCTGACCGCTCTGTATTTGCAGTCTCTTCAATAGCCTCCTCAGCAATTGTAATGGCAGATTCATCCAATAAATCTTCTTCAGTTTTTGTTGACTCTGTTATGACTACCACTTCCACTGGGCCCTCAGAATTAACAGTTGTATCATCATCATCACCAGTTTGTGTTGAAATATCAGCTTCAGTTTTTCTGTCCGTTTGTGTGGATGTTTCAGCTCTTTGATGTGGGTGTCCAGCCTCCTCTTGGTGCTCAATGATGATCTTGGTGGTAGTTTCTTCTCCACTTGAGTTCAACTCCTTTACCATGGAAATCAACATTCATATTTAGATAAAATTTAGTTTTTGTTTGCTGGACACATATGACAGCAATGGTCTCGGTCACACTGTGTAATACACCAGAAGTGACCAGAAACATAGGAACCTCTCTACATTGTAATGTCATAACAGTCCTGTAGGAAATCCACACAAAAAGTTTAAACACTATGGAGGTTGTAGCATGTGATGTTGTTGTATTGGATTGCATTATATTGTGTAGTCTTTTTGTCATCCTTTTCTGCTGCGTATACAGTATATACTGTAAATGGGGTGAAAAAATATTGTAAACACATCAGTAAAATGCTGTCCAATACAAAACCACCAAAGCTTCAAACTATACCACAGAATTCAAGGTACTACTCAATGTGTTTATTGCAGTGATGTATTGCAGTACTTTATTATACAAATGTTTGCATTTTTGTGGTCTCTCAGTTGTTTTGTGATTAAACAAATTATTATTTTTTCTTTTATTAATATGTTTTTGAGATTATTTATGTTCTGTTATTAAGTTATTAAATTACAAAGAAAGTCTAAATCTAAGTGATTTCAAGCAGTCTGGCAGGCAGATTGTTTTAGAGATTAGCACAAAACAATAAAGGGTAAGGCTGGCATTTTCCTATATTTTTGTTTTAGCCAATAGTTAGTCCATCTCAGCTCTTTATGACTAAAATACAGTGATAAAGCCCTAAATCCATTTCATCTTACTGAAAATGAAGAATCAGTTCATTTTTGGTTTTGGCCTTGGGACTAGTTGGCAATAAAAAAAATATAGAATATCACCAGACTTATACTTTGAAAATAAACATAAAAACTCTACTCACCGGCTGTGGGTCAACAGCAGGAGGATTTTCAGGACTATCCGTTTGATCGTCTTTTGACGTCTCTTTTTCCTGAACACTCTCGACATCAGCTGGAGGCTCTGCTTTCTTTTTGAACATTTTGCCAAAAAGACGACCTTTTTCTCGTTTACTTTTCTTGACCTCTTCCTTCTGGATGGTGGGTTCAGGGATTTCATTAACAATTTGGGCCTCAGCCGGTTGAGCGTCAGATTCGACTACCACAAAATCAGGCTCAACTGAATCTGTGGAAAGGTTTAGAGAGAGGGGTTCGCCATTTTGAAGGACTGTTGTCTCACTGTTAACTGCAAAAGAAGACGACAAATCAGAGATCAAAAGGGTTGTCTCATGCACAAAGTTTCAAAATATAGGACTGGATCACCAAACCAACTGACTCTTAATACACAACTAACACAAGGGTAAAAAGTCAAATTATATATTGCTGTTACTGATTGGTACTTAAAATAAGTTCTGATTTCTGTGCTGCGGGAATTAATCTTGTGTAACAGTAAAATACTTGAGAATGGTGCACTAGTTCACAGTTGTTATTGCTGGTAGATATTGAATGTTAAGCTCTTTGCATGCAACAGCAAACTCATGCATGATATCTATTGTGCAGTGCTCCATCAAGCAAACATGGGCTAGTCAATTCAAGAAAGCGACATTATCTTTAACTCCAGCGTCAACATGAGCTCTTAGACAAACTCAGCTGCCAGTGGGAATCCTACAGTATTATTGTCACTGCAGAGACACAAACCACACCATGACAGGTCAAATAGTTGCTCCTTGCTAATGTCTGAGACTACGCCTATAGTTTACATTGGAAAACTCAAGATACAGTCCAGATGGGAGTCACTGTGTTTACAAAGTATTATGAGTCCAAAGGACTAATCCAATATGGACATGGACAGATCAGCTGATTTTGTCTATCACAGACTGATATGCAGGATTTCACCACTGACCAGGATATAATTAAACAGAATAAAGGGCAGTCAACACCCTTTCTGAGATGAGATTCTCCACATTTTAAGAGAGGAATTCGATAGAGACACCTTTCATTTCTGTCTGAATTTATGTATTGCCATTATGTTATTTTACAGTCATGATAATTTATTACTTTCCTGTTGTTTATCTAAATGTGAAAAGAAAAAATATATGTCACTTACCCTCAATCTCCAATCCATTAGATATGATGGTTGCAGAAAGGCCATTCACTGATCCATTTTCATGTTTCTCTGGAATTGTCCCATTCTATGAGAAAAATTATAAAAAAGAATAAATGTTGGCCTATGTCAGCCCTGCACTTCACAAGACATTGACTATAAGGGGGGTTAATTTCAAGAGAAGAGTTGGTTTTGACAGTAAACACCTGAACAGTCCAGCATGTTGGAATGCATGGAGGCTCAAAACTTCAAGAAGTAACTAACAGTGGCTTTTTCCATGTGCATCTTACAGCTGATTTAAGGGCAGCAAAGTAATGGATACAATAAACATAGCATTATGTTTGTTGTATAATTTGTGTCATTTTACCTTGGTCAGCTCCGAACCCTTGGAATTCTCGTTTCCCATATTTTTTCACAGTTCAGACCTACAGCTCTCAGATTAAATTCAACTGAAACAATTTAAATAGAGAAAACAAAAACAGTTTTGTTATGTTGCTTCAACAAGTAAAGATGTACAACAAATAATGACTAACTTCTACGTAACTGTGGTTTCAGACCTGTAATTTGCATAAGTCTTCACATTTTGGTAATGCCGTAACTCCAATATCATTGAAATGTCTTACCTTATTACACCTCTGCAAGTCAAGCAAGTGATATCCTCCTCAAGACAAATATATGGAAAGTGTCTGTCACTCACTAAGAGGGATGGACTAGCTGCTCCTGCCCAACTGTGTGTGTAGGCTATTGTTAACAGGCTATTTTATGTGTGCTTTAAAATGGGTGGGACTGTTTTTTAAGTAATCAATTGGATTTCCTCCAGTGAAAAGCCCGCCATCCACCCAACAGGCTGTTGCCACTCTTTGGTAAAAGCATGTGATTAGCTCATGCTAATCTGATAATGATGATAATGAGGTTATGCTCTGATCATGCACATGATGGTAAGGTGGTGCATCACAGTTTTGTTGACAAATGTAGCTGTGAAGTAACAGGATGTGTATTAAGGATATTGGTCTGGCACACTTCCACACTGCCAAAACAAAAATAAACATGTGTGCACTTACAACCCTGTTGCTTTAACCTTGTTGTTATGGTTTTAAAGAGAAAACTGTACGCATTTTATCATTTAGGTCATCATACCCAGGGTTGTTTTAGAGTTGAAAATAAAGTTTGCTGATATTAGACAGCTGAAAAATGAATCAAAGTGACATGTGCCTAAAAATATCTACTGTATTACTTTGATATTATTTGATAAAAAGGCTTTTTTTGAAAGGAGGAAGTATCTGCTTTATTATCACAGTTAATCAAGACAGACAAAGAGCTTTGTAATGAAATCATCTGTCTTTAAATGCCTCCACATAGTCACATTTAAATGGCCTTTGTGGGCCTGTCGATGTATCAGTACACACAGACCTATCTGAGAGGCATCCGGTTATCAAAGACAAACTGACAGAAGTTCATCATTTGATTTGTTCCTTCTTTATTATTCTCATCTTTATGTTTTGTTTGTTCTTTTTGTGAGTAAATGTGCCATGATCATGCTGATTAAAGCTCCTTAACACTCATTTTTGACCTCAAATAATCTAATCCATGTTTATGCAAATCAACCAAACCACAAAGTAGCCTATCTGTGTTTTACCCTGCTGTATTTATTGACTTGATTATGACAAGGCTTGGAATCCATGAGCACAATGTCCCAATTGTAGCCTATAGCCTGCACATTGAGGTGGGTGTTGGATTCCCCTGTTTGGATTGTGCGCTTCTGACTTCATGCAAGGCCTGCAGCTGAGAGACCTCAAGCAAACTCTTCATGATGTACCAACGCATAACAGCCTACTAGTTTTATTAGTGGCACAACCCCTTACAAAAAGGCCATTGATTTTTAAGACTAGTTGGGAGAAACAACATATCAGCTCAGGTCAACACAGTATGATTTCTCATGATACTGCCCAGTTGCAGATACTATCTTTGACACTGACATCCTCTACAGCCAATCTAAAATGGTTCTCTAGCTTTGGAAACGTTTTCAGTAAATATTTGAACTTGGGTGCAGTCCTGTTTGCTGTAGAAATATTTACAGAGCAGCAGTTCCGGTTGATATAATAACTAGTCTGACATATTGTAAGCAAGTTTGAACATATTTATTGAGATAATTGATGATAATCTCCTACCAAACTGGCTGAATTGTCACTTATGGTGAAATTGATAGCATGTCTTTGCTCACTCAATGTCCAGCTGTGAGTTAAGGGCCAAGTTTCATGCCACGTTAAACATTATCTCTTTAAAAAAAACAACAACAGTGCGATCGAGTGACAACCATAGTACACGATTAAACGGTCAAAACTTAGAAAATTAAGCATTCTGATGCTTTATTTTACCGAAACACACAAGGCACTTCCGCCCGCTAGATGGCGGTATAGCTATATTGTGTCGTACAGCCCTGCTGTCTTTGTGCAGAAGAGGAAGTCAAGATGGCAGCCACTGTGAAGGGACCTGTTGTAAGTTTTTTAAAAATGTATTAAAATTAAAATGTATATTGTTTTCGATATTAACTCTGGGGTCGCAAATAAAGACGCGTATAACTGCCCGTGGAAAAACAGCCACATTCACCGGTGTCCGTGATATTTAAAATCCCAGTCACGCCCTCGTGTAGCTCTGCTCAATGATAGCGTCCACCGTTAAGTGTTAGCTTGTTAGCTAATGCGGTAACTAGACTTGTCCTACGATTAGTTGACTGTTAACTGTCACTCCTAACTGAAAGTTCACCGGCCTAATAGTAATAATGAAAATAATGACAACAGTGATGGTAACTAGCTAAGCGGAAGCTGTGATGCTTGACAACAGTGACCACACGCCACTTGCTAGCTAACGTTAGCCATATTGACCATTCATAGTCACTGAATGACGAGTTTAATATATCCGGTTTAACCGGCTAAAACACCCACTAATATTCTGACTGTAAATGTGTTCGTAATAGTAGTCCAATGTTTATGTATTTTTCCTGCGCTGAGCTCTTTTATTCTTTTATTCAAGCACATTTGCTGATAATATTTACATACTTGAGTAATATTTTGAATGCAGGGCTATTAGTTGTAATGGTGTATTTTTACTCTCTGGTATTTGTCCTTAAGTGAGGGATCTTAGTACTTATTCCACCATTGCTAATTTTCTCTTGTTTGCAGGCGGTTGAAGATGTGAATGTCACTTTTGAAGACCAGCAGAAGATCAATAAATTTGCCAGAAACACAAGTCGGATGACAGAACTCAAAAGTGAAATAGAAGCAAAGAAAGTAAGCACCATGTGTTGTGAATATATTTTCAAAAGTCAGATTTTGATAATCATAACAGCGTTTTGGAATAATGACATTTTGTTTAGACCTGATACTCATCATACAATCATGTCACTGTTAAACAGATTCATATTAGATCATGTTTTTGCATTCAATTACCAGTTTATTTGGTATGCCTACCAAGGAATATCAGAAGTTCTATTTTCATGAGGGTTATAATATTCAGTGTTTGAAACGTGAGAAACTGAGAACAAAATACTGGAAACACCCCTCAGTGTAGAACAATATATTTCATCAGCATTGCAAATTACAGCCTCCAAAGTGACCATCAAGTTGAATCAACACTATTCCTACTTGGTTTATATGAGTCACACTTAAGTGTGGTCTGAGGAGCACTGCAGCTGCTAAATTACTAATACTAATTTGTTAAAAGTCATCATTGAGACTCTGTAATGGTCTGTTAATGTCTCCATGCAGAAATCACTGCAGAACTTACAGGATGCCAGTGATGACCTAATGATGTTAGACGACGACTCTCTGTTGATCCCTTATCAAATTGGTGACGTCTTTATCAGTCACACCCAGGAAGAAACACAAGAGATGCTGGAGGCTGCAAAGGTAGGTTTCTTAATTCTTTTTCCATCCTCTACAGACTTGTAATCATCAGTAAAAGACCGTCATTAAGCCAAAGTAATCAAATTAAAGGACCGTGGGAGAGAATTTAACATATAATGATAGAGAGAGAAACTAATTTTACAAACAGCTAGCCTTTAGAAAATGACACTTACAGTGAATTGATTTATGACTGAAAATGCAGTGAAAGAAAAATTAATTCACCCACTAGTTTTATTATATTCAATACAACAAAATGTCAGGTCACAAGCTGTATTGTGTCTTTGTGTTTCATTGTGGTTTGTGTATTATTACTAACACTTTCTTGATCTGGATCATCTTTTATCTAACTGCTCTTAAGCAACATTAGATCATGATCCATTTCAAGCAAAACAGAATGAGGCATTGTATAGTGGCAAACCTTTTTAAACCTTTTTTTAACAATAGGTTTTACTTAATAGAGATAGATCTTTTCATATCTCAAAAGAGAGCCACACTACATGCTTTCTGTTATACTGCATTGTGCCTCTGTTGTAGAATTACCCAAGGAAAATAGAGCATTTTTGAAATATTTTTGACCTATTAGACTGTTTAGAATAAGCGAATAGCTGCTGATTAAGGAATCAAGGGCTAGCTTGTGAAACAATAAAATCACACATTATGTCTGTGTGTGATTGAAGCCTGAGGTGTTATCAATAGGCATTCATATGATGTTCTTTCAGCTGAATCTTTGTGAAATGAATGTGCTGTTTTTAAGATGAAGAACTGGATCCCCTCGAAAATCATCTTGTTCAGACGAGTCACAGTTTAGTGTTATCTGAAGGACGCTACAGCCACAAAAGGTTCTAGGGGGGCACATGTTTCATAAATGTGTTCACAGACCATATTAAAAAGTATTTTTACAATGTTCTCCCTTTCTCTCATGGAGAGAGCTGACATAGTGGTCCAAAAGAAATTCTGATGTGTTGGTGCACTAGGTGGGAATTAGAATAGTTAAGGTGTGCACAAAACTCAAAACTTCTCCAAACTCTCTTACTGAGTGCATGGTTTGATAAATGTGGTAAATGATAATTACTTTCATTGCTTGGACAGATGCTGCTCAGTGCCTGTTCATATAGACTTAATACTGCTGTATTTATTACTGTATACAAAACAGTTATATGGTATTTACCTTCCTGCAGGAAATCATATGATCCGTTAAAAATTAAAAATGTGTAACACAATATCCAAACTTGTTTAAGACATTGTAAACAATAAAAACTTGTTGCAAAAGTGAAAATCACACTTCCATTTCTATCAGTTCAATCAAGAGTGTTAATTGTTTTACAGATTAGCGTTTTTATAGCAATCCCACAAGTCAAAACACATGCTTTCATGACATAATTGCAACTTATTTTAGCAATTTCCTTTTGTTAAACAGTGTTAACAATCAATGCAAAGCACATCTTTCTCATCCTAAAAGAAACCGTAATTATAATTTCTCACATTTTACTGTTGAACGCTAGCTTTAAAAAAAATCTATTATAGATAGATTAGATAAAGTACAAAGTTCTGAATCCAGACTGGTTCTATATCAGGTACAGGTGAAGATTTAAAAAGGGAGAGTTCAACAAATGTACAAGTTGTTAGCAGACACAGTTCACAAAGGTCAAGATGTTCCAATGTTTCCAGATGTGCAAATGTGTAATGTTAGTTCACCTCAGTGTCTGACCATATTTATAGATGGAAGCAGCATATGTTCACACTGTAAATGTGCCCATACACAGATTTTGTGGAAATTGCATATTTTCTTTCCTCACGGTTATGACAACAGGATGCCAGACATGTCAACATCTTCTCATCGAACTCGCAAATAATCAAATGTGTGTTTTTTACAAAATGTAGAACTATTCCTTTAAGTGTACGTGAAGGTGAGATTAAATAGAACACCACTACACCAGGCCGGCTCAGGCTCACGCCTCTGTGTCAGAGGACGTTGTTTAGCCAGATGGCAGTTTTCACAATGGGGCGCTTGAGATCCTCCTTGGTGCACCTGTGGGAGAGGAGCTGGGCTGTGTCAGTGCTCCATAGAAGCTAAGCCATAGAGAGGGCAGGCGCTGAATAACAGGGATTTTGTCCTTGTCCTCCCTTCTGTCAATTCAGGATGTCCCTGTTTGTCCTTGTGTTTGCACCTTTTTCATCTTACAACAAAAGCACACTGCACAGGCCTGCACTGATTGATGTGGAGTAGTCTGCTACACACAGTGAATATCAAATGTGTTAAAAGATTTTTTCTTTCCTCATCAAATTTTCGCCCCTTGCCTTTAGAATATGTTTTTAATTATACAACTATTAAAGTCATTTTGCTAAAACTGATTTTCTGTAAATGTTTCAACCTTGTTATTGCTTTCCTTCTCTTTTGCAGTCACTGTCATATAACGACTTTCCATTTTCTGTAATCAGGAAGCACTGGAGCAGGAAGTCAAGGGCCTTGAGGAACAAGTGTCAGCAATACAGCAAGTGTTGGGGGATCTGAAGGTCCAGCTTTATGCCAAGTTTGGTAACAATATTAACCTGGAGGCAGATGAAAGCTGAGCAGTGAAATGGACATTGAAGGCTGCCCCAGCATGGACGTTTTCATGCAGCTCTCGTATCACATCCACCGGACGTTTTGCCAAACAAAGCATCAACATGAACAGTTTAGGTTTGTAGCTTCTGGCTTCTGTTTCCACAGATGATGTATGTGTTTAGCTTTGTTACAAATTCACGAAGACAACAAAGGTAAAGATTTGGAGATAAAATAAATCTGCATAATTTCTAATCTATTTTAATTGGCCCCTTATTTAATGCTCATGTTTTTTACTCTGTTGATAAAGCTGAAGTAAAAATGAGGAAAGAAACAGCTGTGTACCATTTTAATTCAAATTGAATTTAACCTTCTGAAACATTCTCCACAAAAACCCATTTTATTGGTGATCTCGCTGCATACTTGACTACCCTGAAGGTTTGGATGAAATTAGCAAAAGCTCTCTTTGACACAACCGTGCTCTCTGCTTGGTGAATTTACTTTAAAATGATAGTCCTTCCTCCACTTTATTACAAACGTTCTTCAGATCAAGTAAAAATTGATTAAATTAGAGTCCTCTCTCACTGAACTGTATGTTTTCATTTTTAAAGAAATAACAGAGAATTGAAAGGATAAAAATGTTAAATATTTAGCCAGAAATGCAGCCACAAACTGAGCTAACCTCTGGATTTCTTTAACTAAGTTATCTCATGTTGATCTTTTAATTAGATATGTTTTAGCAAATGAAGGAGTAGAAGCCTGGCCCTGAAATCCACAGAACTGACTGGAGTTCAAAGACAGACTTGAAGGTAAAATAAATCTCACACTACACAGATGCTTTCTATAGTCTATGCAATTGTGGGTGAGATGGAGGCTTTGGTTGTGGTGGGCAGTCTTTCTAAAGGGACAACAGTCAGTAGACTTCTTTTGAAATCTTTGTGGCCGAGTGGTCACAAGCACCTCATGGAAAAGCAGCTCATGACAGGCTTAAAGGAGCAATGAGTCTGGTCTTACTTCATGAAACCAAAAATTAATTCTTGAGCTGGACAAGGATATAAAGCATTAAAATAATAATTGGGCTTTTAGGCTGTTCTATGCTAGAATATGTGTAGTATTTCAAGCACTACACTAATTTTACCCAGTAATCATAATTTATTTCTATCCATGGGCTAAAACAAATGCAAAGATTACATCTAAAGTGCTGTTTGTCTTTTATTTAACTAAACCGATCAAGAGCACTCTTCCTGAAGGTTTTATCCCACACAATTCTTTTTGTTGACAAAATCTTTACAGGTCCTCACATGGCTCAGGTAAACTGATGAGTAGAGGAGATGGTTGATCAAAGTCATCTTTAATGGTAAACTTAGGGAGAGGAAACTGACTTCCTGTTTATCCTGTGTAGATATAAAACTATCAAGGCTTGTAATTTTTAATGAAATGTTAATACATACAATACATTACAGCGCTGACAATTGCTCAAAAGATTAGGTGGTTGACAGAAAATCAATTGGCCACTATTTTGATAATCAGCTTTTAAATGAAAAATGCCAAATTCACTGGTTCCACTCACATATGTTAATATTTCATGTTAGTCTATGACACTAAATGAATTTTTTTTTCACTTTGGAGTATGCACATTTGCCATTTTATAGAAAAATATATAGAAAATAATATGCTAATTAAAAAGTGATGAACATAAATGTTAGTTGCAGCCTTGGGGGGGGGTTCCAAAGGCGTGTTGCAAAACAACAACAATTAGAATTAGATTCAAAGAAGAGACTTAAAAAGTCAAATAACAAATTAGATCCCAGGATGATGGAGAACCCACAGAGCATATAATTCCCAGATGTGTGTGACAACTGAATATTTATAGAAAAATGTTTCAAATTAAAAAGTTACCAAATCAGGCAAAAAAACAAGTGTATTTAAAATATGTTAATTTTAGTAGAAAATGTATGTTTCAGCAATTCAGCATATCAACCCACAAATCAAAATAATGCTCAAACTTGATTAATTCTTGCATCATTGTAGTACATTTTGTTCTCTGAATATCCGTACTCTAGTTTTCCAGATAATTCTCTATATATGCCGGATGGTTGGTGGCTCCCACAAATATCAACAATGCACAAACTCATTAAATTGTGCCCTCAAGTGTGGCCTGCATGAGCTAATAAAATATCTGAAAAAAAGAAATGGAGAGCTTGAAGTTATAGCAGACACCTCTGGAGGATCAAGATCTCAATTAACAAGTTTCCACTCCCAGAAGGTTTCCTGCTGAACATTCATAGCTATGATTAAGAGGAACTCCACCCACACAGGCTTGTCTTTATGCACAGCTTGTTAAACCCCAGCTCAGAGGAACACACATGGAAATGACTGGACTTATTTCCCGGATGGCCTTGTTTACTCTCTGTCTCTCCTACTCTCTGCCCCCCTCCTCTCTCTGTCTATCTTTATCTGTGCATTTCTATCTGTCCTCTCACTCCCCTGCTTCCTCTGATGACACAGATGTTGATATTTATCCACTGTGCAGTTGCAATGAGCACTCAGAGCACCGTGAACGCCTTTAAATTGGTAGAATTTCCACTGAAGCAGCCGGTGTATTTAATTGTCAAATAAGGTGAGCTGTAGTCTGCGTGAATCTTGACAAACCGCTGATTAGTGTCTCACATTTACAGCAGTAGAAATGTTAATAACTGGGCTAAAATATGACAAAAATATGTTCACTGAACACTAGTGGGATGCTTTAACTGTGTCACTTGCTGTACTCACTGGAATGTCAAAATATGTTGATAAGACGGAATCTGAATTTGTTTCAGAAAGTATATATCTATATATGTATGCAGATATATGTACATGGGTATATTTTGAAGCCCAGGCTGAGTGCAGTAACAGCAGAAACAGACCAGAGGGTGTCTCTGTCTCCCCAGTAATGTTACAATGAAGTCAAATAGCTTTAAGTTGTATCAAGACAAGCTCTCAAGAGTCTATTGGATATGACTGCACATTGTAAATATTGGACAAATGCGTCAAACACAGTCACGTCATGGATCCTCAAGAAGAATTATGAATGAGATGTAAAAAAAACTACAGAAATGTGCAGAGTAACTCTAGGAAGATACTTCTTAAATAAAGTTAAGACTCGTGCTACAATCATATGATGTTGGATTGTGGTTGGGTGCGTGATATCCCATGACCACGTATTCATCACCTCCCCCTCTACAAGTCTCAGTAAAAGTACAGTGTCAGTGCAGGTTTAGCCCGTGGGTGGCATCTTCCTCAAACAGTTTGTGCACACTTTGTCATTTTCTGCACTGGTGCTACAGTGAAAAATTGTGTTTGTTCACTGTCTCTGTATGTTAGCCTAAATGTCAGGAGAGTCAACCCAGACGGTTTGAAAAATCCATAGTAGCTACAGCCATTCTTCATCACTTACAGCTGTTCTGTCTCAGTCAGCTTCTATTCATTACAAGAGAGGAGCAATGTCAACACTTCTCCAAAGCACAGTGTAACACACAGTTCATATTGTGATCATTAATACTTGTATTTGCAAAATAAAAAAAATAGCATATTTGTCATTTGCCGTAAGCATATAACTAGTTTTCCCCCACATTTTTAGGAAACTAGAATTATTTTGTTATTGTCTCTCTTCAATGAACAATTACATCAGAATAAAGATGGTGGTATAGGGAGGGACAGATTTGAACAGTGAACTACATGGCTATGTGTCTTAGAGTGGAAGTGATTTGTCTGTTAATTGATTGTCAAAAGATTAATAAATCAATCTGTTGTAATTTCTCTTAGCAAAGTGGCCAATTACAATTCTCTGGGTGCAGCTTTGATTTGATTCTTTTCTCTGTTTTATGACATTGTGTACTGGATATTGTTGGGGTTTAGACTATTGGTCAGACAAAAACAAGACATTTGGAGATTTCACTTTAGGCTTTAGGGAACTGTGATGGGCATTTTTCAGTCTTTTCCCATATTTTTTAGATCAAACAAATCAATTACACACAACATTTATCATCCAATTAATCAATAGTGAACAGAGTCATTAGTCTCAGACCACTGGGCCACCTCTATGCCCCAGTCAACTAGATTTGAAAACCCAGCTGAGTTTCTGAGTGATGGGGCAGGATATGAGGGTCCTTAGCCTTGACAACTGTAGTGCGACACATTATGAGAGAATGTCAAGTAAGCTATATCATGGGGATTAAGACAGGAATCCTAAAAAGCACAAAGCAAGATTGAGTGCAGTGAAGAGACCATGTGTCAGGGGCTGTGAGAGGCACAGTGCTGCGACGCACCTGTGTGAACAAATGTCGCGGATCATTTAGGAGGCAGCGAAAGGGCACCGAGTTTAAACTGTAGATGGACTAGAGGCCTGATAAGTTTTCTATAAGACTTTTAAGACTAATTAATTTGTTGATAATGAATTCCTTTCCCTCACTTCCTGTGGACAGGGACTCTGGATTGTTTTATGTGTGGAGGCTGAGCACTGCAATGCTGGGCTATCTTCTGTCATTCATTTCATTACTGTCTGTCAAGTTGATCAGCCAAGACAATAAAGGCACAATTCCACTGCGGCAGCGCATGAATCATCTGAATGATGAAGACAAGTCTTTGTGTGGACTGATCCCTCTGTGAGCATGTGTGAGCATCTGTGTGTGTGTGTGTGTGTGTGTGTGGCATCAATGTAGCAATCAGGACTTATAAGTGCTTTGAAAACAAATTGGTGTCCCAGAGCCAACATCCAGTGGATTATTTAAAGATGTTTATCTTTCATTTATGAATTGCTGAATTGGAAATTAAAACTTTCAGTCGTGTTTCATCAAGTCTCCGTCTAGAATTCCTAAAATGTGTAGGAGTCTAAGCTTATAAGTTTCCATCAGTTATCTGCTTTAATCAGAGGACTCTAATATACTGAGAATATTACTTCAGAAAGGCATTTCCATATCCACCATGGAACAATGGACCAAATAAGTTACCATATGAAAGACAGTAGAATGCCTCTAAATATTTCAATGAATATCATTACCAAAGACTGAATTTATGTCAGTTACATTGCAAAGACCTTGAGGAAACTGACACATCCAAGCTGTCGAAAGAATGTCTGAATTGTGCAAAAATCTATTCTTGAGAACCAGCAGACAACTTCAATCTTACCGTATATTTGATTTGTGAGGTTACATGGATTTTATTGAACCAGAACATTTAAAACTCTACTACTTTAACCATTTCAGCCATGAAAGTGGTCCACTCCACTTCGGATTGCCATGAAAATTGTTACAGACGTTCATGGTACCGAGAGGATTAAGCACTTTGGTGTCCCCCTTAAGCCAAAAGGCTTCGTTCTTGTACTTGTTAACAAAATGTGATATTTAGCTCTCGCGTAGTGTTAGCATCTCACTGGACAAGATTTAAACCTCAGTGATTGGATGTTTCTTGCCTGAATACTCCCTTTGGGAGTAGCCTCACCCCCAAAGACTTAACGGACACAAGCTTGTACCTTTGACTTTTTCTAACACAGTTCTTAATCATTTGGACTGACAATTGAACTAGGAGAGTTTTGTATCAGTCCCAGCACACAGTGTTCCAACTGTGACTCTCAGGACATTGTCTATGGAGAAAAATCTAGGCAACTGTATCCACTTTGGTGCTCCCCTGATTTTTCCTGTAGTGGCCCCATGAGGTGGACATCGTTTTGAGTGTTTTTAGTCTATTGGATGAGTTGCAATGGGATTTGGTTCAGAGTATCCCACTCATGATTAACTGTAATTACGTTAGTGATCCCTTAATTTTCCATCTAGTGTAATCAGGTCAGAATTTTACTAATGTCCAATACTTTGGTTTATGACCAAATACCCCACAACGGCTGTAAGTTGTATTTAGTGCTTAACAACTAACAACTAAATGTTAAACTAAGCAAATGAACATGTTTCATCATACCTGCTAAAAACCAGCATGTTAGCATTGTCACTGTGAGTATATTAGCAGCATGAGAATATTTGATAGCTCAAAGGGCTTCTGAGTCTAAGAACAACTTCACAGGGCTGCTAGCAAGGCTGTAGACTCTGTCTTGTTACTAATAAGGTTTTAGAGTCATATTTTACTTGCCCAGTAAGGGGTGTTATTTTTAAGCACACATACCACAGGGCAGTGCAGTCTTGGTGGTCCCGTCCCATTACATGCTGAGCTGATGACCACTGGGCAGCTTCAGCAGGCCAATCCAAAGTTCTGTGTATTGCACAACATTACTCTAATGGCATTTGCTGGGGAAGAATGAATGCTTCACATTCACTTCAGCAGGATTTTCCCCAAGTAGAGATTTAAACCAGTGATCCTTCAGTCATATTAGTGTTGCACCGACTCAGCTCTGCTGTCGCCCAATTAGCCTCAATTTATGGTGCATCAACAGCAAATAACAACACACAAGATTTCATATAGTCGTCCTTTAGGGTGACATTTTTCTGTGATTTTTATAATCACTCCTAGTATCCATGTTTCCCCCCTTGTTTGAAATATAAACATTGCTTAATTAATGATGTAAAAAAAAAAGAAGGATAAAAACAAGAATGAATTATGACTTGTCTGTTTTTCACCCAATTAAATCTAATTGGTCAACATGCGGTCCAGATTTAAGAACAAACAAAATCAGCATCTGCACTGTGGCTGAGCAGTAAAAGGGTTCATCAAATCATAGTCTTGCATTCATCTGTGTTCCTGAATTCCATTATAAAATCCTCATTCATGTGGTTTTTGAATTCCATTATAAAACCTGACACTGTGATGTCTGTGGGTGTTGTTCACCTTGATCCTGCTGCTGAATCTCTTCTATTAACACCTCAGTAGGTGCTGTGCTGTGTTTTCACTTCAGTTTTGGTTTCAATGCTTCAGTCGGCTCCAACTGGCAAATGTAACTTTGATGTGTGCCAGTAAGCTAATGTCATCCTGCCAATAAATCGTCTATTGAATACTTTCAATTAGGCCACTCGACCAGCTCAGAGGAGAATACCATCAGAAAGGGATGCAGAGGGATACATAATATTGAAGCACAATTAAGTCTAGTCTGATCGTAGGTGGTTTAATTGGATAGAGCTCAATGACTGGAAGCAAAAACAATCTGGATTGTGTCATTTTACCACACACATGTCCTGCATGTAGGGCACTTGTGGCTGAAGTGTTTTCTAGGATTTGACATTTCAATGGTCAATATGGTTAGCAAGATCGTGTAATAGTTCGTTAATTCCTAAAAAAACATTCAAGGAGTCGGGATTTTGTAATACTAAGTGTATTCTATTACTTTGTCCATCCCATTTATAGCAGTGAGAGTAGGCTATATAACAGAAATACTACCAAAAGCGTAACTTGCAACAAAGGTCCTCTAACCTTAAGTATGGACTTATTTTAACCTAACTCACAATCTTTTCCTAAATTTAACCAAGTTATTTTGTAACCATGTGAACATGACTATGATGCGCCGTTGCTGGTACACTCAGCATGTTTATTATTAATAACGAATGTCCAGTACGCCTGCCACTGTAGGGGAGCTCTTTCAGGAGACACTCCTATGGGTTCTTTCAGAGAGCAGGGGCAAACAACTTATATGGTTGTTCAGGTTGTACAACTTCTTGTGTACATCTCTTGACAGGATTAGGAGGGGAACTGATTGCTTATTTCTATTTATTGTTCCCTTTCTTTTTGTTTGTTGCTTTATTGTTGTTGATAAGATGGCAGAGTGCAGGCAAATTCCACAAACAGTATAATCCAGACTCAAAACTCATCTGTTTAAGATAGCCACTCACTGTGACCGTCTACTGCAACTTCACCGTCCTACATTTTTTAAATTGTTCATTTTATCCATTGTTGTTTTATTGATTATTGTATATTGTACAGTGTCCTTGAGTGACCAGAATGGCACTTCTAAATAAAATGTATTATTATTATTATTATTATCTTGAGTGCTTTGACTAAAAAAAAAAAAAAAAAGGCAATTAATTGAAGGCTAATTCATTGTGGACAATCATTCAACATGTGCTTATGTCATAAGGACATTTCATTCAGTAATTCAATGAGTATCAAAATGTAATGTAACGCATAAAAGAAAGTTTTTACCAAGTGTAGAGTGGGACTCACTGTGTCTCACTGTATCTGTAGATCAGTTGTGCAGGCCTCCCTGGTTGGAGATCTGTTACAGGATTAAATTTATACACCATCTCCCTGCTGCTTTCATAGTAAATGTTGAGACCTTATTTGCATTATCCGATGAAGGTAACAGTTTAAAGCATGCCAGGAAAACTGAGCTACTTTTGAATAGCATAGACTTTTTTTGGAGATGCTACCCTCTGTAGAGACGTAAAAATGCATAACAGTCACTGCAAGGGCTATGTCTATGACACTACTGTGAATTATTTAGCGAGCGAGCCCGTTTAGAAATGTAAAAATAAAGTATGTAATATTAATCCTGGCTGGAATGAACAACATGAGAGGCCTTTATGTTGTGGGCTGAGGCCGGAAAATGTTAGCAAGGGCTCTTTGGTGGGCTTAAAAAATGAGCCAGTGCAAGATTTAAATATGATCTCAACTTCATTAAATGAAATGAGAGCACTGCGAGGGCTGATTTGCTTGCTAGAAAAGCATTGCAAAGTAAAACTTCTAAAGAATTTTTGGAAAGAGGTCAGAAATATGAATGAACAGTACTGATGGTGTTGCATGCATACATGAAGTATCACTGGATCATTGATTTCACACAGAAGTGAACTTGAGACGTTTTCATATTCGATAGGATTGCTTTTTACCGAGCCTGAAGTTGTGATTGGCTCAAGTGGATAGTGAGGTCAAATATATTGCTCATTTATAAATTATAGTACTTAATGGTAGAGATACAGTCATACTTGTACAAGTATTTCACATGTTCTCAACTGATATGAAGGCCAGTTCAGATCTTGCTATAGCCCCATTGTTCTCATCTTTAGTGCAAGTGTAATAGGAACAGTATGCAGAGACCTACAGTCAGTGATGTTATGAGGATGTTATTGTCTACGACAAGATTTATAATGAAAGTCATTTATCAATATAAATGTACCTACAGGATAGACAGTGATAAGGATCCTTATGTATAAATGTATGTGTAGATTGGATAAGGTAGAGAACAGCATAACTGATGCACTGGCCAATCATAAACTTCTAAGGTATTAAAACTGCGGTTGTAACTTGTGATTTATATCTATTTCTATGTATTTAGGGTCTGTGTGATGGCAGATTTTTGATGTCTTCATTTTCTCACTTGTTTTTTTTTTTTTACTATGGACTATAGTAATATTGTAAAAAAAAAAAAAAAGAGAGAGAGCTGCATTTGAACTGAAATCAAGTGACTTGAGGAAAAACTTGAGTGAGCATCCTCAGATATTTTGACATTTAATATATACAATTTAACACCAGATATCCAACCACAAGAAAATAGGTTAGTATTCCACAAGTGATTAGAAAATCTGTTTAATTAGTTGATTTCTTCTTATGTAATTAGATTAGATTTTGTGGCAGCTCAGCCCATAAAACCTTGTTGAATCTACAGATCTAAAGATATTCTTAGTGTTTTGCAACATTCATTCACACAGTATTAACAGACTGACCTCATTTGAGGATATGGGTTAGAGCACTTCCTCCTTACAGAAGCTCTATAAAGGATTAGAAATAATCATGGGAATTCTACCCTCCTTCATTGTGACATATATCCTTATCATTCAGTTGTGCGTTTGTAAACCACACTCTGTGAATATCTTTTAAGTGTGGCTAATGTGAATGTCTCTGTAGGGCAAATTGGACGTTGCATGAGAAGAATAGTTGTGTAATGACACCAGTGTAATGAATAAATTGATGAATATTTTAACAAGTGTTTACGTGTTTGGAGAAAATTTTTTTATTTAGAATCAGGCGTTGGAGGAAATTTGAAATACCTTCAAACACCAGTGATCATCACTGTGAAGCTGTAGTGTGTAAAACAAGTTTTCACTACATTACACATGGATGTGAAAACAAGTCTCAGCTGTCTAATCATGTTCTATCACAGGACAGATGTCACACCATACTGTAACATATTTGGATATCAAACCATCTTTCCGAATCAGCTCTCACTGCCAGAGTGAGGAGAGACCGCTAACCTCATTTGCTTTCAGTGAGCCCGTCTCTGTCTGAGTATTTTTAAGTGTGATGTTTTCCAACTCTTTGAAGAAAAGACAACCTAGATTTTTTTTCCTCTGGAATTTCTGGAAACGTAGATTTGAATGGATACTGTGAGCACCAGCCTTATATTACCAACAATGCAGAGAAAAGTTCTGATGATTCAAAATGAAGTGAACACTTCATTTTGCCCGTCTAGAGTTACAACATGTTTGAGAGGTTTAAACGGTTGGTTGTACCCATACAAACGAGGCTGTCTGCCTTAGGCCTGCAGACCCCTGGGGCCTCCAAAGCCCAACACAGTCACTGTGTCTCTTGGCTTTTGGCAATTTGAGTAACTGTAAATTGACACCACAGTGCAATATCTACCAAATGCATCATTACGTAAAGGAATAGTTCAACATTCTTTGAAATCCACTCATTTGTGTCCTCTCCTAGAGATATATTAGATGTTTAGACTTCCTCATCCAGCTGGTCCACATGGTCTTGTCGGATGGACGGACCCTATTATTGTATTTCCTTATATTGTGCCCACTTGGTGGATAGTCTTGAATAAATGGAAGTAATTCACCAATGGAATTCAAGGGTAGAAGGTTTTTTTCTTTGTATTAATAATTGATTTGCAGATTTATTGAATTGAACTGAGTGGATTGAAGAATCCACTGTTAGATTACTGAGTCACTTGGCACACCATTGCTTCTAGTGATATGTTCAAGAGGGACATTTTCTGACGTTCACAAATAACATTGAATTAGAATGGCTCTATTGTGCCTCAGTGGAGTGTCTGTTGTAGAAGCTCAACCATTATGTAGAATACGAGTATGTGAATGCATTCCTGAAGTGGAGTGATGCATAAACCGTCACTCTTTGGGAAGTTTGTGTAAATTTGGGTTTGGAAACATACAATGGCAGACAAAAATTAAATACATTTATTCAACTACTGCACTTAAATACAATTTAAAGGTACTTGTGCTTGCTACTTGTGGTACCTGTGCTATTTTATCCTTTTTTTTTTAATACTGTAAGTTCAGACTATTACATTTATCTTACAACTGCATTCTGCATAATTAGTACTTTCACATTTTATACTTGACTACATTTCACTGAGCATATTTCTGTATTTGGAGAACTTTATTTCCTGTGAAGTGTATTTTACACTGTAGCATTAATGGGGGCCTATTATGCTAATTTTCCAGCTCTATATTTTTATTCTCAGACTCCGCCACAGTAGCTTTGCACAGTTAAAAGAAATCCTTACTTATCTTGCACTAGCCCTTTATGCAAACCCCAATAGGCTGTTTTACCTCTAGATAAGTCCACTCTGTTCTGACTGTGTTTTGGCAGCTTCCTCCATTTGTGGAGCAACGTGGAGAAGTTATAGTAAACCAGTGCTTGTGAGCATTCGCAATATTATTATTAACTAATTATTTGTAACGTTGTCCATGTTTAATATGAATATCCAACATTTTAACATCATATATATGACAGAAGGAAAAGTATAATATAAGTAAATACTAGTATGAAAGCTACAATTAGGAGCAGACCAAGTTGTGTTGTTCATTGTAACTCTGGGGATAAAATTCAAGTAGTGCAACAGCTTCATTTTCAGGTGCAATCTTAATTTAATTTCTCTACATGAAAATAACAATGACTACATAACCCCAATGATCCAAACCATCTGACAGACTGATGCAGTAGTTGCTGTAGCATCTGTCTCACCAATTAAAATTCTTCTCAGAGGTGGAGGTAGAGTGTTGAAATTGGTTGGAGCAGAGGTCACTTGGAAAACCCTTACTGTATACAGCAGCGATGTTGTGTTATTTAGATTTGTTTACTTTTGCAAAATATTGCCCTTTTACTGAAGCCTCACCAAAACACAGATAATTAATAATACTCTCAAAAATACAGTAAATTTCCTTTTTTATTCATCTTTTCAATCGCAGAGTTCAGTTTGCATTCTCAAATAGTACTTTCACCTTTTCAAAAGAGAGAAAAGACACACTTTTATACATAGTGCATTATGGGTTCTGCATTTGTAATATGTTTTATCAGATAAAGCGATTTGATGCATAGAAATATTTTACACTTGAATTCTCTCTGCATCTAATCCAATTTTGGGATACAGTTTGGCACAGTCCATTAAAAAAATCCTATCAGTCAAACAGGAGGTTGTTTACTTTTAAATGAACACTATCAGGTAATGGAAAAATAAATAACTGAAAGTACCAATAACAGACTCCACTACTCTGTTGGCACAGCTGTGTAAAATTAAGACCTACATTAAACAGGGCATCCCATCAGATTGTCGTGCATTAACATCAGAAATGGAGGAGAAATGAAAATGACAATATTTAACTTTATGGGTAGAAAGAACACATGAATAATAACGATATTAAAATGGATGAACAGCCAAAACTCTCACAGACAGAATTTCTGTGGAGAATCTTAGGATCAGGCAAGAGCTAAGAGTAGAACTGAAGTCAGAAATGCTCACTTGTTGTGTTTAGGTGCAGTGTGACACCGCAGTGAAAATATGTAAAAAATAAAAATAGCTGTAACATGCTACTTCTCTTTAAATTGAAATTATGTGTGATAATCACAGCTGGAGTCTCATTTTCCCAATTATAAGTTCTGTTTTAAACTTGCTGTAACTCATCTACAGTTAGAAATGTGTTGTTAATTGTGGCATGCAGAAGCATATCTGTGTTGGTTTCTCAGAAACTGTAACCAAGAAAGAGAAAAAGAAAAAGAAGAAATGATGAGTTGAAAAGAATTCAGTTCTCTCTGCTTTACCTTGGCCACGTTTTCATTTCAAGGGTCTTCAAGTTATTCCTGTATTTAGAAACTCGGTTAGCAAGGTCTTAGAAGTACTGCCCATTCTGTCATCATTCTGCCGCATCACAGTGACTGAGTGAGTGAATAAAATATCATGCGTTTCTTACTCTAATTTATTTTGTCCTCAGTACTGCAACCTTTGTTTTATCAGGGTTTCCTAAAGATGCTGTTCTTCAAAATGCGCCTTGTCTGAGACAAATCAGTTGTTTAATATCGCCCACAGCCATGCAGGGGCTTGTATTCTTTTGAGCCATGTCCCCAAGTCAGTAATTAACCTTAAACAATAACAGCTTCTCCTAATGAAAAACACGCCAATGGTTATTCACAGCTTTATCTTTCTACAAAATCCCTATATAATCCCCCCCCAACATCTCCTGGCATATTGGTGGCTAGGTGGAGGTGGGCAGCTTTTTAAGTGTGATAGATGGAGTTTAGTTTCAGGCTGCTGCTGCTGCAGCTTCCTTCTCCGACCCAGCCATCCCCAGAGAGCCTGGGATGAGCCTGAGCCACAATATAGTTCTGCTGAAAAGCCTTTTGTTGTCGTTCAATCTGTATTCAGGCGAAGAGCAAGCAGACCACCTTTACTCAATGACTCTTTTTTATTTGTTGGATTTATGGAGTTTAGTCATCTGTATTTAGATTGTATTAACAATAATTTTACAAACACAACACAGCTTTCCAATATGAGTTTGTCTCATCAAAATCCCTTAAATATACATTTTCTGTATTGCAGTGCTCTTTCAAAGCAAAATTCATATGTTTAATGACAGGTTCATTGTTCAGTCAACACACACTCACTCAAATCAGACCAATAGTCCACCATGTGGACTGTGGAGTGAATCTCCTCTGGGTGGAAGTGGAAGATAATAATTTGAATGATACTGTACCTCAGATGATGTAGTGTAAAATGCCACACAAATTGGTCCTTAAGATGTAGAGAGACCGTTCTCTCAAAGATAATGACGGCAGTCATTTCAGCAAATCCCCAAAATAAAATGTTTACATGCAAATGTAAACCGTCTAGGGGCTGTAGCAATTATGAATCTTGTCCATTAGGAGCAAATATGCAGGGTTGGTTGATGTTGTTAGAGAGAAGCAACATGTGAGATTGATGTTTGCTTCCCATGTTTGACTGACAGTCAAGATTAGTTTCTTTTAACTGACAGTAGTTGCAAACTAGCTTTACCATAACCATAACCAAACTTTAACCATAGTTTTGTGAGATCATAAGAATGATTTATTCTTCAGTAGCGATTTCTAACTGGTGTTGGAAGGACTGACAGACAATGTCCCCCTGTCGATTGAGGCATCATATCAGGCCATGCACGAACAACATCCCTGCTCCCTGAAGCAGTGAGCTGTAATTTTGTGAGTCCTCTGAAAAACAATTGGTCATCATTTCCATTGATTGTCTTTCAATGGACGAACTGATATGATCCTATCTATATTCTATTATTCCCTAAGGTATCCTAGTACCTAAAAAAAAGTGATTTGTGATAATCAGGGTTTTCCCTACCATTATAGGACTTGGCTGCAGCACCTGAGCCGAATGAACAGAAAAATCTATGCAGAGAGTTCTGCTGCTCTGGAGAGAAAGATGTTCATTTTTTCTGGAAATTAAGCTTGAAAAAGAGGGGGTTGTCTTCTATTTGAGGATGAGGTAATTATGGTTCACAACATCAGATATTCTTTTTGAATGGCGTGAATAGCAGTGTAATTACAGTCCTTTACACAGTGTTGCATTTTGGGTTAATGTTGCCCTAATGTTGCTAAGCTAGTGAGCGTTTTCAGGTCTGTTAATAGTCTTTCAGAGTTAATCAGCCTTTAAAATGTTTCTTTCGCTCAGTTTGAGTTTCTGGGGGCTCACATGGGGGAAATAAATTCATGACAATTGAAAACAAGTTCATAGCGTCCCCTGATGTCTTTACAGCAGAAGTGAACTAGAGAGAAAATCTAAGTGTCAAGCCAAGAATTACAACTGTCACAGATGATGAGCTCAAAAAGACCAGAAAATGCTAACTGTCAGAGAAAATGATTCTGAGAGAGGAGTGAACCCTCTCACCCTCTAAACACTTTCATGTCACTCAGAGGAGAAATACTTTTGATTTGTGGCCTTTTCTGTGGCACCACCCTCAGGCCAACCTTAACATTTTTTGCCTCAAAGATTTACCTCCACTGTTTAAATATCCGACTGCTTGGTGTGTACAGACAGAATGACCTCATAGAGTTAATATGGTTATTACAAACTTTGAGTCTATTCTAGTATAAAATCCTCAGTGCTGCATATAAAGCCATGAGACGTCTGTGAGCTTTATAAAGACTGAAGCTTGGTAATGTTCAGGACTGATAATACTGCATTCATGCTTTGTTTACAGCTGACCCCATCATTGCCCCATACAATATGCATCTAGACATCTTTGTGTGATTATTCAGTGGGATTTAAAATACTGTAGACTGTAGCATCTTAAGGGAGTTTGTGTCTGTCTGAAATCCTGTTACTTTCAGTATGAAAATTAGCTGGGACTCTCACTTTAAGGTGAGAGAATCACTTTTGGCCGCATACACTGGGTGAAGTGTCTTACCAGTTAGAAAGAAGGCAGCATGACTTGGATTGTGATAAAGTCAAGATTATCATAAAAAATAAGATTTGAAAGAAAACAGCTTTTCACCGCTCTTGGCTCTGCTGTGACTTCACTTGCATATGAGGATTTTATTAGTCGCAATCTAAAACAGTGTTACGAGACAAACAAAGCTTAATGTGCTCCCTGGTTTCTCAGCACAATTACTTTGCCATGTGTAATTAAACCTGAAACACATACTGAGAGAATCTGCATTCAGGCAACTTAAAACTAAGGTATAAACTTCCTGGTGCTGAAACTGCCAATATTGTACAGATAAACCAACCTTGACTCCAAGAAATAACTTTTATACCCTACTGATTTGTATTAACAAGTATGGGTGGATGGTAGGTGTCAAAACTGCAGGACTTTGATGTTGGACAAGAGGCTTCTGTCCAAGGTAACAAGATCTGCCTTCGAGCACCTCCAGAGCCCACTAATTAACTCATTACATCTTGTTTGTTTAATTCTCACAAAAACAGAGGTGTAAAAACACTTCCTTGTTTTACTGGGCGTTTAAGTGCCAAACTATTTCTTAGTCAGGACCAGTGGTCAGCCAACCAGCAGAGACGCCAAGATGTTACTGCTCCCAGCAAAGGAGTAGTTCAGTACATAATCCCCTGTAAAATGAGACATTGTCATTTTTACACTTCTGTTTTTGTACGGATTGAAAGATATATGTTAATCAGACATGAGAATGGTATCAGTTTTTACCAAGAAACTGAATAAACATATTTATTGAATTTAAATGTCAAACTCCTTTAACCAGGAACTGTGAAAGGCTAAATATAACTATTAAAATGTTAAATGTATTGTGGAAAAACATGTTTTTAGTGAATATTTTCACAGATATTTTCAGTATCAGCATTTTGTAACATGCCAAACACTTTAATTAATATGTTGTCAAAAATATAAACTGGGTAACATTGTGTTCCTTTCAAATATAAATGTAATTTCTAGGAGACTGGGCTGAGATAAGAAACATTTTGAACATAGATCTCACAGAAGCTATGACTCTGATTTAAAATAGTAGTGTTTTATATTTCAGTCTGATGTCATTATGAATTTTAGAGACACATCTCTCACTTGATGGTTTTGTGCAGTGAGAGTGAGATGTAACAATTGTAAAAATAAATGCACTGTGTTCTCCCATTGACTCCCAACATAAAGTTTCATGGGGAATCACAAACACCATTGAGATTCTTTACTACATCATCTCTGTGAAGCATCGTTTCTTTTGTGTCTGTCAAAGAGATTCACTAGCCTACATATGTCCTGCACAGGGGGAGGAGGTGCCATAACTGAATGCATCCACTCTCATGTACTGCAAAGGTGAAAATCACTAGTGTGACTCAATATCCATGTTTTACTTTGACAGGAACGCTTTCAGACATTACCACATCATAAATGCTGAGGCATTTCCAAACATTTTATTCTGTGCAAGAGCAAATGCATTATTGTAATAATGAAAGATAGCTGGAACTAAATGGAAATCTCTGGGGTGTATTTCAGCTCTGTATATATGCACTTTTGGAAGCCACAAGGTAAGACAGGTTCAATTCAGAGTTTCTGGAGAGGCAGTGAGTTGGAAATAAAGTTGCCTGAGGTTCGTTTAAGTGATGGTTAGCCACTAGATATGAGGGGGAAACTCCATAATGTAATGGTTTAATCCCTTAATGTCTGAGCTATAAGACAAGCATACCGAAAGGGCTCTTTTCCCTTACAATCCTTGCGCAAGTACATGTCCATGAATAAAAATGCAGTTCACTGGGTGCTTGTGGGCCCATTAGAAGTGAAGCATGTAGTTTGCCTACAGTGGTTAGTTGCCAGGGCAACTCTAACCTTTTTTTTCTTGTGACTTTTCATTTCAAGACAATGTGCAATCAACAGTTAGCAATTATGAAGCACACTTAACCAATTTTATCAAGTGAAATTGATATTACCTGTGGTTATAAAGTGTAACTGAAGTAATTAATACCATGACGCCTTCATGGTGTTTAAATATGACCTGATTAATGCTGTAGCTTGTACTACTGACTTTTAGTTTAGCTTTTTGAACTACAGGGGTGTGTGCAATTTGCCCTTAACATGATTGTATTACTTCAGTGGTTCAGAACATTTATCATTGTTTGCTGTAGTAAGTGTGGTTTATAATTTCCATATGAAAAGACAAAAGACTCCCAGTGAGATCACAGATACATTCTCCGTAATCTCTCTGGTATTAGACGTCCTTTTCCTTTAAGTGGCAAGCAGTCATTTCAAAGTGAGTAGTAGTCAGTTGCCATCACGGAAAACATGCTGCTCAACCTACCAACCAACAAACCAAATAATACACAGGTGACTTTTACATAGATGTTTTGGCTTTATTCAAACATGACAGGTCCAGTTACACAAAGAGCCAATGAAATGAGATATGAAGGAAGACAAAGAAGTTTTCTGTTTTCTCACTGGCTGCATTAGTGACATTTATTTTTCTTAGTTAATGATGCTCATTCCCGCCTCTCTTCTGTTAAATCTCTTAATAAAGCTCCTCATGAGTTTCATCAGTTATTAAACAGAGAATTCTGCTGCCTACTTCATTAAGTGTGACAGTGGAAGCATAGAATGGCAGGAAGTTAAGTTGGTTTTTAAGTCGTTTAATTTCTATTTGCCTACATGCCGTATCTAGAGCTAGAGTTTTGCTGGGTAGTCTGTTAGGCTACTCATGGATTAAAACTTAAAATATAAGAACAGAGAGCTGATCTGATTATTATTATTCTCTGCACCTTGCGGAGGAAAATGATTTTTATAGACATGAGAAGATTTGACGTGAGAAGAATCGATGGTGAAAGTGAAAGAATCAGTTCAATAAAACATGAGTATGTTTTATTGAACTGATTTTATTTTCTTTGAGCACAGGGGATCATCTACATGAGAGGTGAATTACGGTGATATTATTCGGACTAATAAGACGTGTATTTTATATTTATGAGTATCTAACTTGTGTTGCTGCAGCTTTTATGTTACTCTGTTGAATGTTTTGCTGCTGTGACTTTATCATACGAGTGTCATTCAGAAATTTACACAAACATGTTTTTTCATCAGAACTGCCTGCCAGATGGTTGAATAGCTTCACAAACCTTCTCCACCCACATCTTTGCAACATCAGAATTAGGGGTGCGCTGTCAGATAATTCAGCAACTTTCCAAAACTGACAGTCCGACATTAACTCCCACTCCATACTGTGATTGGCCAGATGTGCAGATGTGAGTGAACAGGGTTCAAACTTCTCTCTCAAGTTTTCTTTTTCATTTGTTACACAACTTTGTCATTTTTTTATGTGAACAGCTGATTGCAATGCTCATAATTTCAAATATATTTTGAAGGTAACTGCGACTAGATTATGTTTGTTGTTGAGATAATGAGGAAATGTTGATTTCCATGTCTGGCAAGTTGACACTGAGGTTATGTGTATTCAAAGGTAGAAAGTTAGTTGAGTTGTGTGCTCACATTATCCCCAATGTTTCCATCAAGGTAACGCTTTATTTCATTTGATCGCCTTTCAATGGCGTCATATCCTCTTTGCGCATGCCTCGGTGCTTTGGCTGTCTGCCAGAGGCCATCAAAATTGACTATTTAATCCAGTTTTAAGCCACATTTTTGTAATAGACTTTTTAGACCTTGGTTGTTTTTAAGTATATATTTTAACCAAATGAAGGGTTTTAGTCATTGTATACCCGTCATCCATACTGTGCCCCTTTTCAACATTTATTAACTGCACCACAGTCTGTGGTGTGTATATATATATATATATATATAAACAGAATCTCTAGGAGACAGTATTCCACACAGTCTTCTATATATGAACACATGGTCACCAAATGTGATTGAAGTTCACTGCAGGGTGCTGAATTCAGAATTCATATGGTGGTTGTGAAACGGTATGAGAAAGTTCTAGAGTCGCTTGACCTTCAAGCACTCACAGATTCATGAGGCAGCACTATTGATTTAAACAGGTGTAAAGGCCCTTCACCTGCTGAGGAAATTTAATCATGTCAGAGGGCCACCGGGTTATTGCACAAGACACTGTCACTGACGCCACAGGTCACTTTTATGTCAGGGGGCTGAGACAATATTAATTTTACTTTCACCTTATATTGAGGGGGAAGAAGTGCTGTGGAGATCCACAGCAGATTTGTGAGAGAACACCACCAAAACTGAAGCACCCGAAAAGAGGTTAATATCATTTTATTCTTGAACGAGCGCTGAATTCACATTCTGCTCAGTTTTCTGGCCTAATATATTCAGGATCTGTGTTCATCCTCCTTGAGAAATCCAATGATAGAGTTCTTTACTCTGTTGACTGAGCTAATTAAGTTTTTTTTTTTTTTTTAAATACTCTGGGTTTCATAATCAAAGCAACACTGTGATTAGTTTCAATTAAACTTAAAGCATTCTCCCTCATAGTTATCTCAATCTAACTGTAAAATTTCTTATATAATTCTTCCTATTTTATACAGTGCGTTGTAGTTATATTTCAAAGTCATTTAAGGTCTATAAGTTCTTGCAGCGTGTGTGCATGTGTGGGTGTGTGGTGTGTGTACTCAAAGGTGAGCATGCTCAGACTAATTTCAATCCCTTTTGTGAATGGCTGATTATCACAATCTGTAGCTTAAGTTGAGGGGGAGCAGCAAAGTAAAGCCCTTCAGAGTGAGCGAAAGACAAGGAGAAAGAGTCGGCATGGCCCAGAAAAACAACTGTAAGTTCATGTTCTGATTATGTTAATCTTTTATACCTTTTTCAAGTAGCCGAGTTGATTACGAACAAGAGCACTAATAAGACAGCGAGGGTGTTAAATGAATGGCACTACTAACGTGCCTACATGACATGTAACCCATTTCACTAAAACTAAAGACCTTTTGTTTGTTGCCGCAGGATTCTCACCTTGCTTTGATTTTCATCATTAGCACCTTTGAGACCTAATTGTATTACATCTCAGAATGACTCTCGCACTTGAAATCTTAAAGAGAAACAAAGCCATAATAATCTTAATTGTGCTTTTCACCTCAGGTTGTCATGCTTAAATGCCAGGTTTTATATCTGTGTGGAATAGAGTTATATTAAAAATGAAAAGGGTCAAATTCAGTAAGAGGAGTATTGATTCATTTTTTTTTTTAACAAGTTACGTGAGTGCATTGAGCCTATTGTGAAACCCAGCAGGAATTTCTAATTGCAACAACAGGCAGATTAGTTCCACTGAGCTCTCATTCTCTCCCTCCCTCTTCCTCTCACTCTGACACACAGTTCAGTTCTCCATCAGGGAATATAGACCTTCAGATCAACATGTTGTCATGTCACTCTTTCGTGATGGGATACTCGAACATGTATACCCGGCTTTCTTCAAGTCCATGTGCCATCCGGACCACGTTGGTATTGCTCTGAGTATTTCCATGGCTGGCTATGTGCTGGGAGGCAGTTCCTATTTCCAAGCTTTACTCTTTGCCAGTGCATGGGCTGGCCTCATTTATTACTGCTGCCACGATATCTACGAAGGCTACATGACGAGGCGGCTGAGCGCAGACATGGCCGACATTCAAACCAGCTACCTGGAAAACCCAGATAATGGTTTCTGGGTGGCAGAGGCAGACGTTAACGGCCAGTCCAAGGTGGTGGGGATGGTGGCAGTGGTGGGGAAGAGGGGAGAGGAAGAAGGTGAGAGGTTTGACGACTGGAACGGAGGAGTGATGGCAGGAGGCTCAGAGTTTATCCAAGATGCTGGAGATGGGAGTTACGGCGAGATGTCCCACATGGTTGTGGTGTTTCCATGGCGCCGCAAAAGCCTGGGCTCACAGCTGACACAGAAGGCCTTGGACTTCTGCAAAGAGCAAGGCTACGCCCGCCTTGTTCTGGACGTCAGCTCGCCACAGACAGCAGCCATTTCCTTGTATCAAAAATTCAGTTTCGTTCAATCTGCATCCCACAGCAACACGCATGCTAATCGCTGGTTCTCCAAACTGGCCAGAATAAATGTGATGCGAATGGAGAAGTCCATTTAAACCTAAGTGGACTTTATACCTCAGCACCTAATGTATCCTCGACTGTACAGCACATTAAAAATATTTCAGTTAATTCATGCTTCATATCTCATTTAATGCAAAAACCTCTCTGCTGTGTGATATCTGGTCACGTATGTCTCCAGCTTACTATCATGGTAGCTTGAAAAAAAAAAACACAACAACATTGAATTTCATGTTTTTTCCACAAAGCAGCATTAATGATCTCAGTTTCCTTGTATTTCTTCTTACCTTGATGTATTATGTATACACCTGCACCCCTGACAGTCTGTTGCCCACAACCACAGAGAACAATGAGATTAGTCATCTTCTCTGTGTGGTCAATTTTATTTATAATTTGCATATAGAAAAGGAATAAATCTTAATAATGTATTTTATCCAATGAATTATCAGACAATAATTTAAACAGAACAAATTTTATTCACATTCAATTATCTATTGTTCTCCTGTCCACTAGGGAATATAAAAATATATGTGAGAAAGGAGAAATTTAGTCATTTGGAAGCAGGAGAACTTTCTTTTAAGCCTCTTTCCAGGGAGAAGTTGAATCCCCCTGCCTCAGAGGAATTAATGCCAGCTGACTTCTAAGACCTCACAACTCTTTGCTTAAAATACCAATGAAAAATGCAATAGTATCAGGACACTGGGAGGTTTAAAATTCTTTGGAGCTAAAAGACCCATGTGTGTGCGTATGTGTGTGGCATAAAAAGAGGATAAAGAGTTCAGTATGCCGCAATGCATTCAGGTCATCATACACAAGGCAAAAGCTGAGATTATCGACACCAAACAATAGAGAAAAAGCTTAAGTGTTTCCATATTGGTGGTCTTATGATATGTGTAAGGAGGGGCTGTGCAAAAAGGGGGTGAAAGGGCCGTGGGAATTACAACACAGAAAACTGTGATAGTTGGCCAATATTTCTGATGTAATGTAAACAAGGAGCTTCCTGTCAACTATACGGCTTGATGCCAGCAGTATATTTCTTTGATAACCCTAGTGTCAGCCACTAACACTGTGCACCATCAGCTAAACAATGTAGATATACAGATTTTTTTAACCTACATTGCCTCAGAAATCCCCCAAAGGTGATTACAATTTCCAAAATATTATCAGCACTACACAGTACAGGCTTATCTTGAAAGGGTGTGTGCCCACGGACAGTAAGCCTATAAGGGAAAAACATCAAGCAGCCAACGTGTGCAGTGACAGGTGTGGCCTAAATGAGTTTCAAGAGGGAGAACTGTATAGATAGAGCAGCTTGGCACTGAGAGACACACACACACCATCAGAGGCCTTCAGGCATCAATCATTCCTGCTGAGCCTGTCAGAAAAAAATTAGGCTGCTGGCCAGCAGGCAGGTGCTGAACTAGCCAGAGGAAGATGAGCCTTAATGCTGGCCAACCTGTTGTCATCCTCCCACAATTACCAGTACAATTGGCCTCAAGGTAATGACAGCTTGATTGTAATTCCTCTCATACACATGCTGCATGAATGAGTCAGTTGCTGATTTGAGGGTATGAAAACCTTTACAAATACTCTCACAAAAGTCAGAATAGTCGTAGCCACATTTCCAATAAAAGGTGTTCACCCCCTTAGAAGTTTTCATGTTTTATTTTCTTACAACATCATCAACACAATGAGAGACTCTTCAAAGTGAAAACAGGTATCTCAAGGTAATCTAAATTAATTTGCCCCCAACAAGTCAGTATTCACGCACTTCTGGCAGAAAATGCAGCTTTGAGTCTGTATTGACACATCTCTATCACATTTAGTCTTCAATGACTATGGCTTAGATCAAATGGATTTGATAGACATCTACATTAACCATTGCACAAGGCTGTCTAGTTCTTTACTATCTTCAATAGGAATAATTTGCCACAAATTCTCAGTAAAAACATGCTTAACTGAGTAACTGCATCCAACCGCTCAGCTCACACCACTCCAGCCATTTGTCTTCTGGAAGAATTCAACAGATATTTTGCAGACTGTCAGCTGCCATCTTGATTTGTCCTATGATGTGAACAGTCACAAATTGAAAGCATAGGAATCGTTCCATTTAATACCATCCCCTCCCACATGGTGTGCATGCCATGCAGCATTAACCTGGGGTTAGGGTGGCTAATTCTACAGACCAGTCTAAAATACGTTTGTGAAACCTGCCCCACACGCTGCAGTTTTTCCCCTTTGTTCTCTGCAGACCTGCTCAAACTCTGTTAGGTCACATTGGGATTGTGAGTGAACAATCACTCCTGTGTGGCTTTGGCTTTAAAGGCTGGACCTTCCAGTTACAGGTGTATTTGTACTATAACCAACTGAAACCCCCCAAATCCACACAGATGATCTCCTTGTAACTTATTATGTGTCTTCTAAAACTAGTTGGCTGCACCAGCAATGACCCAGGTGTGTCCTAATAAAGAGGGTAAATACTTAATATTTGCTAAGCAGAAAGTAGACGTGCATTTTATATTTTATTTTTGTAATTTATTTAGATTACAATTAGACAGTTTTTATGTTGATTAGTGTCAAAGCTGCATCAAATCTCCTTTTGATTCAATGATGTAAAACAATAAAACATGAAAACTTTCAAGTGGGGTGAACTATGGTGTGAAATTTCATTTTTCATGGATGCATGCATGCAACAGCTGAGAGATAATTGGATTTATTAGCATACTTAATGAGAGTGCTGACTTCACAGAGGAACTTCACAGGTTCTTAGTCTTACTTTTGTGCGTGTGTGTGTGTGTGTGTACTTTCTGTTTTGTCAGGTTGTGGGTTATACATAACAAAACCTTAGGGGACCTTTCATCCGTCTGTCATTATTGGACTAGAGGTCTTCCCAATTTGAGATAACATAAGAGATCAATGAAATAGGCAGAGCCTCATCAAAGGATGAGCTCAACAAATCCAATTGGAAAACATTTCTTTGTCCACTGTTTTTTAGGGTGGGATGGTGAGTGTGTGTATGCTTGTTTATATGTGGGGAGGGATTATCTTGAGTATTCCTGTGTGCATGCATTCTCACCATAAGGTATTTCTTGTGGTATTTTATTAATCTGCCTTGCATCAAGGTCTAAGCCATCGATCTTATCATAGGAGAATAGTTCATATATCTTAAGGCTTAACTTTGGTGACATGTTCAAAGTAATAACAATGCAAGTAATCAACATTACAGGCAGTGCCTGTGTGTAAATAGGTCTGTCTCTTTTTCTATAGTAGCACACTTATTGAATGGGTAAAGATTATGGAGATTAATTGCATCAGGATGCCAGTCGCCCATGTGTTGTTGTCTGAGACCCAAAAGTAGATTTGTTAGGATCATACATCATCATACGCTATTCACCACTGCCTTGCATAATCACTTTTCATCTTCTTTGTTGCTCCACGGGAAGTTACTTTTTGGCCGTGCCGCTGAACTTCACTGCAGAAGACAACACCTGGCCAATTACTTTAGGTATTAAATCACAAGTAACAAAGGCATGGCAAGCACTTACACAAATAGATAGCTTATCCCGCAATGTCAATTTGCTGTATTTTAGGAACCTGACATTATGCAGAATCTGCACTTCCTTTTACTGAATAATTGGTCAATTATTCGCTGCATGGTTCAAGAATGATAAATATGTTTTTCTATAAGTGCAGAATATTAGACCACAGCGAACACTCTGAGACACTAACAGGAAAGGTATGAGAAACAGGGGAGATGTGTTAACTGGATCCTTTAAATTAAAGCTTACAGTACAACACTTGAACATGTATGGAAGTGTAATTAGTGTCTCATTATCATTCAGGATTGGAAATCAAATTATGGGGATAAATATGGGATTAGATGTGGCTAATGAGTTGGTATTAAATATGTTTACACCACAGTGAACCTCTACATTGTGGATAAATATTCCAGACAATATTAGGCTGTGGCTCGTTTGCTGAGCTCCAGCTCCGGTACAAGAGGACTGTGGGGATTTGGTCAAGGAAGTAATTGGACGCAACAACAACCGAAAAATTGATCACAGCTGTTGTAATTAGGAGAAATATGGGGCAATCAGTTTTTTTCATGTTTCAGGCTTGATGCTGAGTTACCCACAATAATTGCATTCCAATATACAATACAAAAAAGTGTAATAATGGCACTGTGATCCTCTTATGGTATACTGTGCTTAAACTGATCCTGCAGTCTTTTTGGATAATGAACCAAGAGACTCAGTTCTCAATCAAAGCAGGAATTTTGCATATTGTAGAATAACAGACTGTAGAAATGGAAACCTTTATGAGACTGTAAAATTAGAGATGTGGAACTTATTTTTAATTTTATAGAAAAAAAGACTTTCCAGAGTGTTTTAATATCTAGGTCCTCTGCTTAATCCATTGCAGTCATGAAGTATACAACTTGATGGATATTGTCACCTACAGAAATTGCTGTTAATGAGTGAAGCAGCACAGACACCAGCTCTGTGGCTGCTGACTATTAACATAATGCCATGATACAAGAGCTGCATTAATGAATTGTCAGTCATGTTTAATTCCAATTCAGCCATTAGCAGAAAAAGTTGGCTATGCTGAATTTGAATGATTTCATGGCTTGAGAGTGTCCTTCCAAGAATAATCCCAAAGACAGAATCACTCATTTCAAATTCATATTCATCTTTATGTAAGTACCCCAAAATGACATGTTTATATTTAAGTGACAAAGCCCTCTAGTGATTGTAGTAATTATGGCTGAAACAAAGGAGAAAGTTTTCCTTTTGCAGTAGCTGTTTACGTCACAGTCTAGAAGAAACATTGTGAGTTCAGCATCATCTTTGCTCGCCAAGAGATGTATCCACTGGTGGAAAACAACACTAGTGTTTTGCGTCTAGTTCTATATCTATTTTTCTTCTACTGATGTTAACATGCTAACCAGCTAGCCTCCGTTCGTCTCAGCACTTTCTGATAGTGATTTATTGTGACGTCCAGACTGCCCTAAAGAAGTAGCACTGCTCAGAGGACATATAGAGAAATTTATAAATAGTCCCTTTAATATGGGAGACAGTTTCCAACTAATAGTCAACAAATATTCCATAACCTTAACCATGTTTATTATTATCACCATGATAACAGTCCCCTAACATCACCAAAGTAGTCACAGTGTTCTTATATTATAAAATGGATTCATTTTTTCAACAGTGGTTTGTAACAGTTTTCGAAGGGAAAGACAAATGTCATTGTCCTGTTGTTGTCAGATCAGAATGTGTCATTCTAAAGGGCATGGACAAACTACGTATTTTATCATCTGATTTGGTGGACTTGTTGCATGGGTTGATATTATATGACACATTTTATTTCACTGTACCTCTGCTTTCTGTTATGATGTAGAATGAAATAAAGGTGGGAGCCGCTGTGGGCAGGTGAAAAATGATGCACTCTGTTGAGAGATAATGTTCAGTCATTAATAACTATTAAGATCCACATCTATTCTGTTTAACAATACCGACTTATTGGGTCATGACAGTGGATAATTGTTGTCGTCTGCATGGGCCAGATACACCTTTGTTATCTCTCTTTATTGTGCTAAATAAAGAACTGGGCTAACAATTTGATACTATTTTTACAATAAATTTCTCAATAAATATTATGAGGCCAGACTGAAATAAAATTTGAATCTACCCCTTACTCGCCTCTACCTCCTAATACTTTCCATACAATCCCTAATTAAAAACATTTGACAAGCATAAGTCATGATCCAATATATTTTAGAAATCATTAACTTATAATGATATACAGCATAATTTAATCATATCTTTGAGTTTCCAGACATATTGAAGGAAGTGAGGAAAATAATCCCCATCAAAAATGGCCACCAGAAACCATTAAAATCCAGCTTTGATTGATCTCTATATTAACTAAAGACTTCTGAGGTTATTTGACAGGGAAGTTTGGAGACAGTGCTTTATCGCGCACATTCAGTGAGTCATGGATTAAGTTGTGCTGCAGTGAGGATATCTGGCACGTGTCGCAGTACTGAAGTGAGGAAAGGATAATGTCTCAGTCTGAGGTGATGAGATTTGTGCTTCAAGCAAGAGAAATAGACCTGTTATGGACTTCGATTTCTCCTGGAGGAAACGACTGCAGGGATACACGGCCGTAGCCTGCTCGCTGCCATCTGTTATGTAATTCCATACATGCCAGCTGTCATATCGAGACAGATTACGTATTCGTTAGCTGTGCTGCTGTTTGTATTAGATGCTACAACACTAGATATCTCAGCATAACCTTCCTGCTTTGTCTTCGAGGCTGTAACCCTACCTCTTGTTCTCATTTTAGTCAATTTACATGTATGAACAATACTTACACCTGGAGCATATTTCAAAAAGTGTCAAATTATAGCTATTATTGTCTTGGATGTTGACATTTTGTAAATTGTTGGCTAGGAAAGAGCACAGTGGGATGTCTATAAATCTTAAAAGCTGTCTGTTAGAAAGCTTTGTGTTTCCCTCAGCCGAGTGTCACTGTCTGCACAAAGCAACAAGACAAAACACAGTGTGACTAGAGAATGTGCAAGGTGAGATGTGATCTCTAAAGTGAATCAAATGGTTCAGACGTTGGATATTGACTGTCTTTGGAAGCTTAATAGGAGATTTAATAGGCTCAGACAGAGAAACAACTTACATTTTTCATGATGCTATTCCTCAGGGGTATTAATGTTTGGACAACCTGACAAGCCTACACGCTATTTATAAACAATCTGTTGTGGACGCTACAAGTCAAGTGTCTCTGAGGATCATTTTGGGTTGGATTCTTTCGTCTTGAGCAGAAGGCTGAATGGATTTCTCTCAAAATGAAACACAGACATACCTGCTTGAGGAAAATAGGCTCTACAGTACATTGCCTTCAGAATGCAACTCTATGGATAAATACCTTTTGAACACTTTATCATTGAGAGCTCACCAAGGTAGAGTATAATTCTCCTCACTCAGTCAAATAAGAACAGACAAGATACTGTTATTGCACAATGCAGAATGTGTGGAGGATGGATGCATACGGTCATTAATTTTGAGGACAGGTTTTCTTGCCACCTCACTGATGTTAAATGGAGGGTTGATATCAGTTTGGTGTCTCTGCAGTCAGTGGATAGACTGGTCCAGGGGCTGAAGGTGTGCCAACCCTGTCTCTTAGAAGTTAGGTTTATGTGCAGCTAATTTGCCACAGTAAAAATGTTTTGAAAGAAATAGAATGTTGGTTTATGTTTTCAACTCAATAACGAAACATTGTGAAGTAGCAAAAGGTTTGTTTTCCTACAATATTCACGTAGCAATGAAAGCACTGTTAAACTTTTTATTGTTGTGTTTAATCTCTCATAGCACCTGGTTAAGGTGAGGGAAAGATCATAGTCTTGGTTAAATATTGAAAGTCAAAAGTAACCCAAGGGATGAGACACATGTTTAATTTATTGACACTCAACCAAAACCACAGGCTTTCCCTAACCTTACAGGCCCTGGAAGCCTATTTCGCAGTTTTGTTTTTTTCATAGGAGAGGCTTCTGGGTTCGTTTGTTTTTATTCTATGCTCTTCTCACTGGTTTGAAGTGGGCGGGTTTCGGTTGGTTTGACATGAATCACCTTCACACTAGAAAAAACATTGCCACAGAACACAATCCTGGCAGCAACTACATTTCCCTACAAGACGTAATTGCTAAAACAGACTTGTAGTCTACAAACATAATTTCCAGGGGGCAGGATTGCATGTGGAGAAATGTGCACCCAGTAACTCCAAAGTCATATACATATTGTGTCTTCTTAGCTAGTGTGGAAGTGTTGCCTCTGTTAAGCCTACATTCTGGATGTTGTTGGAGAAATCTGTAGTGTTGCTTTGTGTATTCATTGAGGCTAACATTAAGCTAGTGGATTGGTGTGTGGAACCATAGTGTCTTGTTTCTCGTTTTCTATTTCTAATTACAAGATAGATAGATAGATAGATAGATAGATAGATAGATAGATAGATAGCCTGAGAATTTCTCAGTGATAGATCAAGCAGGTTTTCACAAGGTTAGTGTCACAGAAAATGAAATGCATCCCACCTGCAGACCTGCATCTCTCTGGCTGGGCTGGCAGCAGTCTCAGCCATCCGATGCACTCTCTCCTGCGGGAACGGATTTAGTTGGATTTTTAATTATCCGACTCTGATTTCTAAATTAGTTTTTTATGCCAAAACTAATAATAACAATAGACAGTGATGGATCTTGGGAGACTTGAATATGCTTATGAAGAGACAGATTGTTCTCTATCCAAGCCGTCAGAGATTACCACCCGCACTTAGAGGGCTATAAGCAAATAAAAACACTTGTAAGACAATTAAATGACACAATCACACCAAGGTCTTAATTATTATTCTTGAAGGCATGAGCATAAGACTCATATTCATTCATGTCTCGCTGATACCTTCCTTGCTTTATAGTTATTTTACAGTTTGAAGCACTCAGCTTGATGTTTCCTGCTGCACTCTAATTGTTGAATGAAAATCGCAAAAATTTGTTTTTGTAGTAACTAGGCTCTGGTCTCACACAACAAGCAAATATGCTGACATGATACAGCAAAATAAATATGATGATTTTTAAGAAATGTAACAGTGGAGTCTGCAAGTAAAGCAATCCTGGATAGCAAAGACAGTGTCTTCAAATCACAGCAATAAGTCTTCCTCTCCAACTGGGTGAAAGCCCACCCACCCGTCCACCCACACACAGACTCACTGTCACCACTGTCTCTCTCTCTCTCACACACACACACACACACACACACACACCGAAAGATACCTAGACAAACCTTCATCCTTCATTTACTGGCGCCGTCTCTGTCTGTGTCCCACTCAGCTAAACCACCACACCAATATCACTAAACCTGACCAAGCTACACCTCGAGGCTGCCTCCACCGGCGCTCTGAGGTGAAAGCACATGATTATTACCCAAAGACAACATACTGTACCTCAGCAGCATGGACAAGAGCTACAGAGAAGGGTAGACAGATGGATGTTTACTAATTTTATGTCCTGCACAGAGACTGAGCAGACTGCTTTGGATCTCTTGGTGTGTACCATCTCCGGGTTTGGCAGCTGAGTCCTAGCCGAGACCCTCTGAATAAGCACATCCTCTTGCTCCTTTCTCAGGAGACTTAATTGTTGCTGGACATTGTTTGTGATTCCTGCCAAGTTGCCAGAAAGTTTCCTTCTCTTGCATCTTTTTGTAACCCCCACACAGCATGGTCCCTGTGCTGTTATTCTCATCCCATCATCTGATTCATGACTATGGAAAAAGCTGATGAGACCAAAATAACCACCATCTGAGGGGCATCATCAGTCACGTTACCTCCTCAGGGTCAAGAACACAAACCACAATGTCCTGGCCGTGCTTGCATCTTAAATTTGCTCAGATCTGCACGCCTGACTGATGTTTAGTACAGTTCATAAACTAGAAAAACTTTGCTGAACTATGTAGTGAAATGTATTATATCTCATATCTTGCTGTTCTTTAGGATTTTATTGAGGATTAGGCTGATCAGGCTGTTTTCCTAAGATGAAAAAATATCCGCAATATTACATTTAGTTACAAACAAAAGCTTTTAATGATTTGGTAAGAACAATATAATACAAATATATCTCAGGTATAATCTCAGAGGTTCACCATGTAACTAAAGTATTGCTGCAAAAAGCCTCAAATATCCATATAACTATTAACAAGATTAAAAAAAAGTCTGCAGCTCTGCGAGGCTGCACTTAAGTGCTTAAATGTGCTATATTAAAGTTTTTGCTATCATTAGATAGTCAATGTTAGCATTAAGAGTTGTTTACTTATGAGTCTAAGGGAAACATTGTGAGTTCAGCATTAAACTTAATTCCTTTACTCACTGAGAGCTGTCTCTAGCAGTGGAAAGCAACAGCAGTGTTAACTCTTATTTTGCCTCTAGATTACCTTTCTACTGAAGTTAGCATGCCAACTAGGTAACCCCAGCCAATCTCATAAGACCTGATGATGGTGATACATAAATGTCTATTTCACAGCTTAGCATCCAGTGAATGTTGAGATATTTCATATCTCAAGGTTTATCGTGTCACTGTTGAATCAGAATCATAAAATCGTGCTGCTGTGAAAAATCTTCAAATATCCATGTAAACAGAAATTTAGGAGGAACCATCACAAACTCATTCAGTGGGATAAAAGAAAGCCCCTAAAAGAATTTCAGCTGTTTGAATTGATCTCCGATCAGTGTTTCAGTTAAGCACTGACAATGGAAATACATGAAGAATCATTGTGGCACAGAGTGAAACCGACACAGACTTTTATCTAGTCTCATAAATATCTCTGTGGAGAGACACAGGGAAATGAACTCTCAGCAGTACAGTAAATAACAGCGCTCAGTGTCATACCAGACCTGCATGCACACCGCTCTGCTCTCAACAGTGAGCCAGACCTTGAGGAGTTTCTTCTGTCAATTTCCAAGCTATTTATGTTGGTATATCACACTACATTCTTACATTAGCTAATGTTTCTCTTTCATTGTACTGTTTAAGATATCTCACCAGGAACACGACTACTCAATATTAGCTGCACACAGTGTATTAATTCCAAAATAAGGTTATCACAGTTCCACACATGCAGTATCAGCCCTAAAAGCTTCTCTTGTTATCTATTCTGCACTCGAGTCACAATGAAATACTGCAGCTTCTGCCAGTGAAAGCTGAGCCACTAGCTTTCACAATGAAGCTATCCAAGTGTTACTGACATTATGTTTTGTATTGTACAACTCAAATCCCAATTGGGTTGCCGATTATAATAATAAAGATCCGACGATGTGTTATTGGTCTCAGCTGGGAGGTTCTCTTTCTGGTCGCCCAAGTTTTAGATGCAGTGTGTTGCCAAAGGACCCTTCAGCAGGAGCTGGTGATTGTTAATAATGGAGTCTGAACAAAGGTTCCCAGGATGATAGAGCTCCCTACTTGCTAAGTTAACCTGCTGCTCTTGGTGTGGTATACAGATAGTGGGTGCTATGCTTTCTGTGCTGTTTCCTGCACTCTGAGAGATAAGGTTCTCTGGCCCATTAAATTTACTTCTCGATTAAACACAGAATTTTGTTTACTCGCACTTGTAATTCAACACATGGGACGCCAACAGTAAGGTTGCTCTATCCCTAAGCAGGTGAGAGAGAGACACTGCAAGCTTATTTACCAAATTGCAAATGGATACCAACCAATTTTACGAGTCAGCCAGGCGACGTCTCAGATAGCCATCCCAAGGGTGTTTTAGATTGAGATGCCGTCATGAATAGAGGGGGAGGTATTCATGTGGGAAAGCCGTCGGCGTCGTGAATAAACCCTCCCAGTTCAGGGATTTAATTGTTGTGACATACACGTCTTAATGTGGGTTTGCAGAAAAAATTAAGTTAAAAGGTTGTGGATCCTGCTAATTATTCACATTCTCATTTACATTTATCTTCTGTCAAATTTAACAAGAAGATCCACAGTATTGTGAGGTATGGTGAAACTTAAATGCAGATTCTGATAAGTTTTAACTCAGCTGGAGGTGCAGTGTGATTGGGTTGAATGTTACTGTGCTAAAGCCTGATTTTTAGCCTCCATTAGAAAACATGAGAGGTGAACACCACAGGAAGCAATAAAAACCTTTGGAAGCAGATGTTAGTGGCTAATTGAGAATGAACACCAATGGGAAAATGTGTGCTGTAAGTGGTCGCCTGTGGTGAAGTGTTTCTTTACTTACCATTGAGATTAATGGCCCCCAGCATAAAGGTGATCAGAGGCCCTGAACTCTGATTCATTCAGCTTCACTAGAGACTATTTCACAACCACCTGGTCATTATAAGAATATTCATTTAAACAATGTAGTTTTAAGTAACTTATACAGTATCCCATTTAAAAATGAATCCCTAATCTTTAGAATTATGTTTCTTGAAAATTTTGCCTCACTTTTCTATGTAAAGCCAGGTTTGAAAATTCCTTATTTATGAGAGAGTTTGGAAGCTGTAACAACAGCTAATCCTGAAGTGAAGAAAAAAAACACAACAACTGAGCAAAACCTATTTTAAGCCATCTTGATACTCAGCTACTTATCAGGTGGTCAAAACATGTTACTCTGAAGTCTATTGCATTTAAATATTAAGGTTAAAAACAAACTGAATCACAATTCATTTTGTTTCAGAATCAGAATAGTCAGTGTTTTGACCTCTCTACTTATTTGGTTACAGTTCCTCTTCATGGGTGCTCTCTGAACAACATTGTTAGCACTAGTAATGCGATCAGTGCTGGCAGGTAAACAGTCACACTCACGTCCAGGCTAGCCTCTTTTCCACTAGCTTGTGTAACTCAATGCAGTTTCTCATTTCAGCGTTGAGGCATGTTATGGGAAATGGTGTTTGTTAAAAGTTGGTAGCCTGTTAAAATGAAAGACAGACACAACACTGAACATGTGGGAGCTGCTGATGACTCAGCAGGTGCTGAAATTACACAAACAAAATGTAATATCCAATGGGAATTAGTGTTAATGTTAGCGCGCAAGGGTAACTAGCTGGAATTTAGCTTAGCTTGCTAGCCTCCACTTTACAAGTGGAATACAACTTTAGCAGAACGCGAGTTCTCCCTGTTGTTTAATATTGTTAAGGGTCAAACAGCTTAAATGGGACATGGCCAACTTTAAGTGGGCATGTCAAAAAAGAAGAATCAGTGTCTTGTATCAGTGTTTTTAACCTTCACTGGCCCAGTCAGTGGCAGAAGATGACACCTTGTCTAGTTACACTGGTTCTCAGATGTCTGTCAAACTCTGCAGGTGGCTTGAAGCTTCAATACTGTTTCCAAAAAAAAAAAAAAAAATTCTGGTTTGAAAAATGGAAATATATGTACAGAAGCTGCAGTAGTTTATATTTCCTTCCATAAATATGAAAATTATTCAACTTTCAGTTCAACTTTAATAACTAGGTTCGGATGTAAAATTGGCTCAGTGTCTGTAGAGTTCAGGAAACAGTCAAGAGACACTCTGCTGAACATCTGTGTGAGGAGCATCAACACTGGACTGTTCAAATAAAACTTTATGAAGCAGAGCTGTTTGGACAGGACACTAGCTCAGTGTCTTTCAGACTGAACACGATTCTCGTTAACGAGGCATTGAAATTTCCCCTGAGAATGACAAATAAGTCAAAATGAACAACTAACACTGTTTACAAATAACATGGTTTCTTCTGTTCTATTCAAAGTAGATATGAATACACACGATGAGTCAAATCGGACGGTTTGAAAAACAAAAGCACAGTTATTTTGCTAAACTCTTAAACAGATCAAATGACTTGAAGCCAACTTCAGTTCCTTTCCCTGATTGAATTCTTTGTGGGGAAAAATGATTAATAGCTGGATTTGAGAAAAGTTACAGCAATCCACGTATGACTGCTTTTGAACATTTTTTTTTCATTGATTTTCAGAGTGATTAAGAGGCACTTTGAGCTCTCAAACACAAGCGTGGGTAATTGCAAAGCACATGAGAATGTGTAATCTGTTATTCATATCCAAAGAATACTTTCCTTTAGATTAGACCATCTTTTGCACGTTGAACTGTTTCAGATGTTTAGTTGTACTGTTTTAATATTCTAAAGCCATATCATTAAAACATCACAAACGGCGCTGACCCGTCTGGCTTTGATATAGGTGCTGTGTCACATCACAACAACAGGTGAAACCAGTTTCGCTGCAGGTACATGTAAATGCACCAAGGGTAGACTTGAAAAGAGTGATCTCTTTTCATCATGGCAAAGATGTTTATTCAGCCTGTAAAAGAATCTGTGAATTTGGCACAGATGGCGTTGATGTCTGTCGACTTCCACAGCAACATTAGCCAAATAAATGAGTCACAGCTAGAAGTCTAAATGGTATGTTTTTAGCAATATAACACTAAAAACATGATTTCAAATGCACTGGAGTGATGTTAAAACACGTTGCCAAAAGTAAATCATTGCCACTTTAATGTTATAAAAAGAAAACAAAATTACAGTATCATAGCTGCTACACTGCGTCAGCATGTCTGGTCAGGTGAGATTTCATTGACAGGTTTTTTATGAGCTCTGCGTTGGGTTGAGACAACAAAAGCACTTTAGTCAAGGTTCAAGAGAGATTGTAATTTTAGTTTAATTTTAATAAAGTGAACAGCACGTCCCACGTTTAAAATCACTGTTGACTTTTTCAATATTAAACCACAATCTTTCCCAAGCTAACCTTTACCAAGTGCTTTGAGGGTCTAAACATAACCATAAAAAATAATATTATGCTTTTGTTGCTACAAGTGGATATTAAATTGAAATAGCTCATTTTGTGGGGAAAACTAATTAATTACAGTGTCTCATTTTGCAGATATGTTCATTATATATTATGTTGATTAAAAAAAGAATTCAGATGGAATTACATTTATCACTAAACCATTTGCATTTGAAAATGTATTTGCACTGTGTATAATAGTATAAATGGTTGTGTACATATCTAGGAAACAAAGCACCTGCACTGTCACTGTCACTGTCATAACCAAATGGTTTGGGTAGCTTATGGAGCAATGACATAACAGTATATTTGTAATGTAATTTGTAGAAAATAAGATTGACATCTTGTGCATTAAACACAGTATGTGCCTGATGATTTGAGGAAACAAAATTTTAGAAATCCTCCTGTCTCCTGTTGGACAGCCTCAACTTCCACACTGTTACTTTCCACCTCCCTTTATAATGGACACACTGCTTTCTGCATTGGCAACAAAAGTCGACATTGGACATAAATTGTGAGATGTAGATTATAAACAGAATTTGTAGGCTGGGTAGCAAGATATAAAAAAAAATCTTCTGTAACACCACAGCACTAAATTAAATCAAGTCTAAGAAGTTTACATACGTAATTGTTTTCTGTGTAATTTTTGGGGTTGCTGAAGGCAAACAATATGCTCCCACTGTCACATTCTCTAATTATCAGTTTGTTCTTGCTAAAACCTATTAGAGTGCAAAACTGAATCATGTGATATGTATGAAATTATACAGTTATTTAAGATCTGATCACTGCAATCAGCAGAAGTTGAACAAGTGGTCTAAGTGTTGCCGACGTGCTGAATGTGTCTGTACACTCCAAGCTCATCATGTTAAGGACTTGCTGCAGACACAAGTCAACGGACTGCAATTAGGTCTGTGACATCATGTTGGGACAGACTTTCAGAGAGATTTCATTTCTCCTGTTAGAGCTTTGCATGTCAAATAAAATGTAGGTTTAACTTCTCATTTGTCACTTCCTGTCGATAACGTAATGCAGCATATATAGAGGAAGAACAGCAGGAATTAGTTGTTCACCCTCCACCTGGTTGTGTGGGGTAATAAAGTTGTTATAAGCTGTTTAACACACATCAAACTCTGCTTCAACTCTGCTGCATCCTAGCTTCAAGAAAGTCCTAAAGGTCACTGGTTGATTGGTTGATGCTATTGCTATTTGCTCATATATCCATCTTCAGACTGTCTGTGCATTGGCCTGTCTTTTCTGGCTGGGAGATGCTTTATATATTCATCTCCCTTCACAACTTACATGCTTATTGTCCATCAAAGCCACTAATGCACTTTTGATTTGAGTCATTCTTGAGCTGCCATGCCAGTAAGTAGTCCCCCCCGCCCCTCTTTTATCCTTGCTTCTGGGTTTCACAGGAGACAGATGATGAGACAATGGCAATTCATCTTCATCATGCCGTCCGAATTACCATTAACGTGCTGCTCTTTTTCTTACATAATGCAGCTCGTCTCACTCACAAATGCAGTCAGAGGAAAAGTACAATATCCTAAAAGGTGGGCATGTCATTTGTGGTTAATATCATCATGACATTGAGGATGAGTCTAAAGGAAGATGACTGGCCTGGTTTTCCACAAATGCTCCACATATGTTTTTAATATGAAATTACCTGCTTTATCTGAAAAACAGATTTTTAATTTCAAAATAAACTATATGGAGCATATTTCTCACATGTAAAATGTGAATATTGAAGGGAAAGCCTGTGACTGCTCCACTCCCACACTATTTCATACCTTACTGTGTGCCAGCATAGCCTTGAATTTAGATTATCAACAAATGTCGACGGCAGATTTTTGTGTTTTTAATAGATTTAAGGGGGATTTTTCTATTTGTTCTGTTTTTTCTTTCCATTGTTAATTGACATTTTTGATGTCATGGATCTGACACAAATGCAGCATGTCTCATGAATAAGGGATGTGTTTGTACATCATTGTGAAACATAATAAAACAGTGAAACACTGGAGAATAACCCAATATATGTTACAATGCTCCGCATGTGCCATGGTCACTGACCAGTTAAATTGCACTATTATCATTCAGGCTTTACTTCTACAGACTGGAATAAATGCCAGTCTGTAAACTCCACTGGGGATTGATGGACATATTGTGATTTAGCTCTTCTATACTTGCTTTTCTCTTCCTGAGAAATGCCTCGCCAAAAATATCTAGCTTCCTCTCCCTAGCACTGAGTCCCTCTGGATACTGACAGCTGCCTGAATTACAAAGGTAGCACTGTGAGTAATGAACCAACTGAAATCTCATCATATAGAGCGACTGTGAGTTACCCTGAGCAGCCCCCCTGACCCCAACCCCAGCCTCTGAGCCTCACCAAATGAGCTTTTCATTTACTATTCAGAAATCAGAATGAGGCATGTTGCTGGCACAGAGGTGCTCTGAAGAACTGCGCTGCATGCAAACGTGGTTTTGCAATCCTTAAGCCCAACAAATCAACAATTCTGTTCCAAGCTTATTTGCATACAGTATTGTGCATGGTGTGAAAGTACAAATTTCACAGCAGTCCTGTTTGATGGTCATGAAATTGTTTGGAACTTAGTTTAAAATGAAGATACGTGCTTTCATGAATTTCGTTTCTGGATTTCTTTGAAGCAAAACATGTTATTATTTAATGACCAGTGCTTTGATCTGCCTGATGTATAATGCACCAGCATTAAAGACCAAGTTTAGCAGAACTGATTAGAGTTGTCTGGCAAATGAAACACCATTAAATTCAGGTTTTGACAGAAAACATCACATTTAAGGTGGAGGTGACCAGAAAAGACGCCAAATAAAATCATCAACAGCATGAAATATGACATTGTTTGCAGTTTGAGCAAATGAAAAGTGAAATGTTCTTCGGACCTGATCAAACATTGAATGAGGATGTCGGTCATCATGTTTAGCAAAGAATTGACTTTTTTACAGCCACTGAAGCTCCAGTTATGTGTAGACTTAGACTAGATTTTATTGCTACTGGAGAGGCAGCCGTCTCCCACAGCGCCAGACTACTTGAGTATAGCATAGGGAGCGCATGATAAAGATAGTAAATATTTGTTTGTATTTTCTCAAGCTTTTCTTTTGCCTAAAATCTCTAAGATAAGCATTTTATTTTATTTATTTTATTTTTTTTAATTCAAACATGCAGTAGCTGATTGTTTTCCACTTGGGGGCAGCAGAAACAAACTGTAAACACAACATGGACATATTATTACCTTTTAGATTGATACAGCAAATATGTTAGCTAATATTTGCCTATTTATACTTCCAGCAGATACGGAGCATTGTCCTTCCAGCCCCCTGACAAATTCCAGGCAATATTAAGTCTCGTATTTGCTCTATTTTTGGTCTTCACTCTGGAGGCATATCTATTGCTTTACCATCTAAATGCACAGCTGTGTTTGCCAGCTAGTTGCTAACTTTTTTCTGTCTTCTGTCTGGCAAAGTGCAGTGGGTTTTTAGAGCTTTTTTATTGAAAACAGCCACCTGCTGCTGCTGAAAACTGCACTGATGATGGAAGCAGTAAAAGCGAATCAGAACAGTAAAGTTGCAGGTTGTAAAACCAAAACAATAAGCTGAAAACTGCTAAAATGCTCCATAAACCCAAGGGAAAATGCAGCATCAGGTGATAATTTTCTATGGGTCCAACATTACAAGTGACCCCTATCACATAAAAGTGGTCACATGATTGGACTACTTTTATATGATAGGGGTTGTTAATGTAAAAATATCGAATATAGCAGCTTAAAATCTGGCTGACCCGTCTTCAATACTCGGAATCAAGAGGACAAATTGTTCATCTAAAATCCCTCTATAATAAATGGGCATCATTATCATTACAGCTGCATTGCTACTAAAGAACGACATCATCAGAGCACACTGGTGCAGCATTGAAGGTCAGGAGGTAGTGAGGTTACATCTATGATCATCCTCTATTGTCCTATCCTTTTGTGTCATGTTGTGTTGTATGTTTCTTGGGTAATGACGCATCTTCCCTTGAGTCAGGTATCCTACAGGTTGATGCCATAACAACAGCTGCGTGGCTGTGGTTCTTTACTCCACTAAGGAGGAAATCAAAGGCTTCAAATCTCACAAGTATCCTGGCGCCTTCTCTAACAATGAATGCTGGAAGGCTATAGCTGCTACTTATTGAGTCGAAACCAGGTCAGGTTCTTGTCTGAATATGCCCAGAATGTTTCAAGTCTCTCTTCAAGACAAGCAGTTAGACAGAGAGATAGGTTCGGACTACAGGGCTGTGCAAAGGGTGGACTCAGTAATGAAATATAATTCCATCCATCATACAAATTACTATAGAACTGGATTCTTCTCCTTCTCACACAGTGTCAACAAAAAGTGAGCATTATAACCTTCACAAAGGTAGTTGTTTATTGCAGAGCTCTGATATTGGATTGCATTTAATTGTGCAGGTATTGCTGCTGTTGTCCAATACCATAGAAAATGTTGCTATTGAGTCCATCCCTCCGTGTAGCAACAAAAATGAGTCTGACTGAAAGGGAAGATTTAGATCCTGCTCATGAGTCATGTAACTCTCATCTTCATCTTTTGCTACCTGAAGCACGTAGCTGTCTTATCTACAAAGTTGTTTACTTATTCAAGACCTGACTGCTGCCTCCAGTCATACAAAGGAGAAGATTATGAGGAATTAACACTTTTTTAAAACACCATTGGCATTGTCGATTTTGGATTCAGTCAGTGCACTTGAAGATGTAACCCAAAAAGAGAGCAACAATAAACACATTTCAAGTAATGTCTCTCCCACTACAAAGCTATAAAACAGCAATGTGCTTTTTTTTTATGAAACTGGAAGAGGGGTGAAGGACAGATATATCTTTTGTGCTGCTTAGTTACTGTTGTATCACGCTTTCCAATCCAGTGCAACACACATGCAGTTTACAGTTATAGTAGTGGCAGATTTACTGGTTATGACGTAAACAGAGACAAGCTTCTCATTTCTAGCTGACAATGGTGGATGTTGTCATGGAAATGGCAACTGTGGGTAGCTGATTTTATCAGTTGCAGCTATTAAATGTAACATTAACGCTTCAACTCTGAGTTTTTAATGTTCCAGGATAATTTGTTTCAAAATTAGAACCCTGTAAAACAGTCTTAAATATAAAGAGGACATGGAAATAAGGAGCAGCCGTGTGCATTTACTGCAAGGTAGAGCTAGTTTGCCATAGTACAGTACAGGTTAGATTTATGCTATTATTTTCAGTCAGTATGCTTTATTTTAGCAATTACATAATTGTTAAATATGGGGATAACAGTTGTACATAACAACAAAAAAGAGCTAACCGTGGCTCCCTTCTCACTTCGACACAGCCAACCACTCACAGCGTCAGTTTCTGCCTCTTCTAACACCAGAAAGGTGTGGGCGTAGGGTTTCCCAAAGCTAGCAAGCACTAACAGTTTGCAGCTTTTGTTAGAGCAAATAAACATAATCTATTCTTCATACTCTCTTTTGGAAAGGGTAAAAGACTGAAAGCTTGACAGGTCTGACCTGCCTTCTCACAGTTGCTGTTCAGAGACACATTTTAGCCAATCATCGGCTGTGTTATTTTGAAGCAAAGACTCTATGGAAATGTTAAGAACAAAAAGTGCTTTGCAGTATCAGTATTTTTTATTTGGTGCCCTTTAAATGAAAATAAAGATGCTGTCTAAAGCTACAAGAGCAGAGTTGCACAGTACTACCACAGTTAACAAAGAAAAAAACTGTGCAAATCCATAATGTAATACAACACATGCGAAATAATGTTGCAGTGTGTGTGTAGAGCTTTTTGTTGGGGGGAGGGGGTTGAGAGTTGTGAACACCTTTTACCACACCTGGAATGAATGTTTTTTTCTGTTTAGAGAAGGCTCATGTTCTGTTTTACTTCAGTTGCTGAGTTATAATTCAGTTCAGGGGTCATGTATCCCACTGGATGCAATCAAAGTGAACGGTGCTCTGCATATCTCAAACCAAGTGCTGGAAACAATCTGCGCAAAGCACTACACTGTTTAGAGACAATATATTCAATCACACTTTGCTATTGTCCTCTGAAATGCCAGTAGAAAGGTCAGAATTACGTTTGAAATTCTACACAGCACACCTGCCACCATATAGCTTTAAGGACAGTAAGAACTCATGTTGCTTAAATCCTCTTTTCTGCAGCAGAGTTTTGTCCCACAGCTACAAGACCATAAAATCACAGTGTAAAGTTCTGCAGATGACCTTCTGTTAGCCATCTAATGAAATTCATGTTAAGCTGAGAGATATGCCGTTTATTTAAAATGACTTTCTGGCAGGATCTTTCTTATCTCGTAAAACAATCGATCTGACAGCCTAAACACACCTAGAAACAAATCAAGCTGCAGTGGCGGATAATCTCCTTGCAAATGATTTCAGGATCAGATTCATTAACAGAGGGTGTTATTGCTTTTTCAAGACATATAGTAACATGACATCACAAAACACAACTTGACACATTTACGGTCGATTTAATTCCAAATAAATACAGCATGTCAGAAAAAGGCCATTAGAAACCTCTGTTTATCCATTAATGGGACCATGTAACAATTACTAGACACAGTCAGCATGTCTTTTTTTAATTCAAAATGTTTGACATGTTTGTTATTCATGGAAGTAGCACCACAATATATCCTGCACATATCTACACGATCGATAATAAAGGCTGATTACATGCTAGAATACTCAGCCAGGGCCATGTTATTGTTTCATTATAGGAAGATATTTTTTGTAGGAAGTTATTATTCCCAAATTGTGGTGATACAATTTCATGGATAACCAACAATCAGCTGTGTCATACACAATTCAACCTGTTTGCTCAGAGCTTGCCTTCATGGGTTTTGAGCTTTTTTGTGCACCATCAGTGCTCAAAAATATGCTTTTGTTGTTGTTTCTGTGGAAACTCATAATACTTTCAATGAGTCAACATCCACATCATTAGGGAATCTGAACATACAACTGTAAACATTTAGTGTTCACTTCATATTTACACCATTCTGCGCATTTGAACATTGAACCTCTTTCCCAAAACAATATTCAAAACCTACACAAGAAAAAATCAACCCAACAGAACTATTTTAGGCTTGTATTTAAGGGCTAATGATAAAATGCCGCATTTCTGCTGTGAATGTAATGTAAGTACATAGTAATAGTCTCTGCAGTGATTCAGGATAGGTCCCAAAGCCCCACCTCTACTCATCACTGGATAATCTGCAAGGAGACAGATATAAAAGAGACAAAAAACTATATAAATATAGAATAAATAAAGAATGTCAGTTTAGGGTAAGAGTGTCCATCATCCAAACTGAAAACACAAAACAAGACAAAATTACATAATATTTGGGTATGGATGCACAAAGGCTAAATGTTTCATAATCTGAAAATCTGAGTACAAAGTACAAATACAAAAAAAAGAAAGCCTTGTTCTTGAATCGGGTGTCATCCTTAATACTCAGGCAGCCATGTGACACCTTCTTTCAAGACACTGATATTCTCATTAATAATAATCATTAATCCTGTTACAAGTCAAACTGTGCCAGGAAGATGTAACCTCAACATCCCAATCTGAAAATACTCTAATTACATTTAAACATTTGTAGAAATTAAGTTTTGATTTGGCTTTGATTTTGAATATGTGAAACATGTATGACACATTTCCACAGAAAGCTGAGGAACAACATAGATCAATACAAGTCTGTTCTATTTGAGGTCAACTGTAGTTTATGATACAGAATAAGGAGAGAAAACAGTTGACCTTGGTCAGCCTGGTAGTGGTGTGCTGTTTCTACACAATCACATGAGATGATGTTACCTTGGTCAAACCATAACATTACGTGCCAATTTGCATAGCAGCATTTAAAAACAAAAAAGCGTCCAACAGACTAATAGCAGCAAAATGATATCAGCTATATTTCGACACACACCTCAAAAAATTGGTTCTACATTCACATTTTATTTACAATGCAGAATTCTGAGGACTATGATAAATAAATGACCATACCATGACAATAAACTGCACATACAGCATAGCTAGCCTTGAGAAACAGAATGAAAAATTACCCAGAATATTTTACTTTTGCAAAACTGTTGACATGAAAACTTTATGCAACCTTGAAATTCTTGTAAATATCACATCACATACTGGCTTTTATGGAGGCTGGAGTGTGCTAATGTGTTTTATTCTCTAATGTTTGTTCTTGTCGTATTCATTTGCTCTGTCTCTTTGACCAGAGGAAAGTCAGTTAGTTTGTGGTTTGTAAAACCCTTAAATAAAAAGTCCATCCCAAAGAACAACAAGAGCTCTGATTGGCCAGCTGAAAAGGGAGATGACCAGTCAATAAAAACTAAAATCTAATTTAAAAATCATGTTTTTTTATTCATCATTAAAAGCCAGAATTCTCCAATATATTAATTAACTGGAACATTCAATGTTCACGTTAAAACGTTTTAACCCACTGATTTACATTTGCATCATTTAAATACAAAATTAATTCATATTATAATTCACTACAGAAACTACAATAACGTCAGTGGCACTGTCCAGTTTCCTCATTATGGGTCAGCCAGTGTGAGCATAGACAGATGTAAGGTAATGTAGACACACACACACACACACACAAAAAAAAACAGATTATTTCAGTTTAGCAAAAGAAATATACAAGATGTAGCAGCGTGATTTAATAAGAGCAACCGTTCTTAATTTAAACAGATCTGCAATTTTAATATCATTGGGTAAATTTTCACCACTGTTTTCTTGTGCAGGAGTTGGTATGAAGTGAGACACAACTGTAGCTGTAAAGCTTCAGGAGGCTTATGGAGCTGCATGATGATTTCACTCCTGCCTTCTCCTCTTCATTTAAGCCGAAAAATCAGTTCCCTCAAACGATTTCCTGGTTACAAAAACTGACAGTGATACTGAGGCCAACTTATCAATCACTGGCAAAAACAAACAACGCTTAGCAACATGAATTTGATGAATTAAAGTGATCACCCAAAAAACAGTAGAGCTGAGGAGGATGCACATTATTATTCCGGATTGAAATAATGATTTGAAATAAGCTCAGAAGAAAAACCTCCGCAAGCCTCTAGGTTGATTCTGACAATGCAGCTGCACACTGCACCAGCAGCACACACTGCAGTAAGGCCAACAGAAACTCTGCTGTACACATGAAGGGGACAGCCATCACATACTGTAAGCACATATTGAGCTCAAGAGCAACAATTAAGGAATTTATTAATTCATCAGTTATCCCAAGCTGCCTTATGAAAGCTATTTACGCTCACCAACTGTGACAGGAATCTGTTTATTATTGGCCTGTTAACCAATTAAGGTTCTCAGACGCCCATTAAACTTTATTAAGATCCATAAACCATGAGTTGACTTGTGCAAGATTTATTATAAATACACAGATTGAAATCACATTTATATACCACACATTTCCAACAGCAGATACTTTTTAAGAGAAATGTAATGCTGCCTGAACTAATTGTAAATTGTTCAATAACAACATATTTTATTTGTTTCCACTCTTGCAATACAATTTCCACTTGTACTGTAGCAAGGAAAGCATTATTAACATTTTTTATGCTTATGTTTAGGCACAAGGTCAGGGAAAGATTATGGTCTTTGTTAAATATTAAAAAGGCAACAGTGACTTGAAACATCATTTAGTTTATTAACATGTGACCAAAACAATTATCTTTCCCAACCTTACACCTGTTTTTTTTTTTGTTTGTTTGTTTGTTTGTTTTTTTCCACTGGGGGGCAGCAGAAACACGCTGACACACACAACACCGACATATATTTTCACCTTTTAAGTTGATATGCTGAACTTGTTAGCAAACAGTTGCCTATTTACACATTCAGCAGATATGGAGCAACATTAGCATTCATTTGGACTCATGTTTCTGGCCACCTGATGACTGTGACTTAAATATTCACCTTTCTTTTAGCTCTGTTTTGGTCTCCACCCACTCTTAATGGAAACATCTGGCTCTTTAGCTGCTAAATGCTCCATTATGTTCACTCACTGACACTGTGCTGATCAGAGCAGTGACAGTGAACTAAAACAGTAAAATTGCAAGCCATAAAACCAAAACAATGAGCTGAAAGATGCTAAAACATTGAGCTGAGTCAAACTGCATAGCTGTGGGTTGGTCATGTGATCAATAGGCAAGAATTACATTTCCCTTAATATGTATTTGGCAAAAACAAATTGGTGAAATATAAATGTAACTTCAGAGAGACAGTGTGGACAGGTAAGATAAACTGACCACTGTAGCTGATTTAAAGCACGGTATCAGTATCAGCAGTGAGCCTTATTGATCAGAAATATGATGAAATCTAACCTCTGATCATGGACACAGTATGACACAACAGGACCCTGGGCACAGGCATGTAAAAGGCCCCTCACCCTCTAAATAGAAGCAAGACCCACAGACTGAAAGAAACACAAAGTGTCATTTTGTATCTCTTTGTAGTTATTTGGCGTCTCATGAGGTTGCTTTGTGTGTGCATGTATGGTCATTTTGTATCTCTATGCAGTCATTTGGCATCTGTTTGTAGTCATTTTGTATCTGCCTGTGATCATTTTGCACCACTTTGTGGTAGTTTTCTGTGTCTTTGTAGCCATTTGGCATCTCTTTGTAGCTGTTTTGTGCATCCGCATGTAGTACTTTTGCATCTTTTTGTATTTATTTGTGGTTGTTTGGTTTGTCTTTGTAGTTGTTTAGCATGTTTTATAGGTGTTTTTGCGTTGCTTTGTGCTTGTTTTGCATCTGCCTGTGGTCACTTGATGTCTTTTTGTTGTCATCTTTCAGTGACATTTTTCAGGTGAGGCCTCTGGGCCTGTGCCCCATATGTCCATTCAGTAATCCATCAGTGCCTCTCATCACCAATCACTCTTTGCAATGAGCATTAATCCCCCCTTTTAAAAAAAATCTAATTCAACTTAATCTATTCTATCAGGCAACTTCCATAAACATGGATCTCTGTTATCAGTGACTTACACCTCTATTATCTCTTTTTTTTTTGACCACCTCTCAGCCTGGAACAAGTAATACCCCAAGTACTTAGCAAGGTGAAAACTTTGGTGATGACAAGCCACAGGAGTAACACAGGCATATACAGTTTACACCCAAAAGGCAGATGTACTAAAATGCAACAGTTGTCATGAAAAAAAAATCAGTATGCTAAACATATTCTGACAAGTCAAAGTTTGAAAAGTACTTTTGGGATGTTTTAGTGTTCCTCTCTGAGGCTGCTTGAGTGACAGGAACATAGAGAAGGGATGGGGAACATTTCAAGTCTCTTTCATCTGGACAGGAACTCAGCACTTCAGAGAATGTGAACAATTTCCAAAGTCTTATTTCCTCGCTCTGATGTTATCCATTTCCATCACTCATTTTTCAATCCATTTGGCAAGATCCAACTGATGCAGCAGCAATGTTTTGATTATACAGTGACAACACATTATGAAGAAGTCAGCGAGCTTACAATCTTCTTTTCTTTACAGAGGGAACACGAGAAAGCCAGAAAATGTTGAGTACTGCCATCCACCAACTAAGTTTCCCTTCTCCAGCTTTAGGTAGACTTTGTCCTCCTTTTCTAGATAAAGCAGAACTCCATTGGTGGCTGCCTCACGAGTCACATCTTTGTCACCCGCAAAGGCAGAAATGACTGGTTTCCCATTCAGCATCAGGTTTACCTGGACAGTCCGACAAAAATAACAATTAGCAACGGTAATGGAAAAGGAATAGTTTAGATGTATTTTTGCTTAGTTTACTTATATTTGTAACAACTTGATTTAATTTCTTATGCTGATAAAATTGTGTTAAACCCACAATATAACTACTAGTGAGTACTGATTAAAAGATAAGTGTGAGCGAGTGTAACATTGGTCCATCTCTTTCACTAGAGCAGGAAAAGTGGTCAAGACCCTAACCCTGCACTGTTTTCACCAATAAGCCAATAAGTTCATACAAAGGAACTGTTAGGGAGCTGGGTAATAACATAACAGCTTTTTTGTGGGAGGGACAGTAGTTTGTCTGTCTGAAAATAATAATAGTCATCCCAAATCTATAATGATACTAATAATAATAATGATAATACACTTTATTGCACTTTTCAAAACAGTCACAATATTTTTTTTTTTACAAACTTTAAATAAAGCTTAGCGCTTATTTATTGATCCAAACTACTTTAATTTTGGACTTTGTGACTCTCTTTCCTCAAGTATCTTTGCTATGCTTGTTATTTATTAGTTTATATTATTGGCACTCAGTTTTAGTTAGGTGGCACTTATATTAGTTTTCCAAAATTTTTTTTCTTTTTTTTTTCCATTTTCATCTACATGTCTTGCTTCTGATAAATTTGGTTTTTGGATATTATTGGTTTCATTTTCCTTTTCTCATTAGAAATCCATTTGGTTCTAATTAAACCTCACTAGTACAATAGTTTCACCCCTTTAATGCGTTATCAGGTTTTTGTGTTTCTGTCTTATTTGTGCAAACTAAACTAAACTAAACTAAAGAGTGGAAGGCAGTGAAATAGAATTAATGAAGTACAGCAAATAAAATTGTATAGAATGAAATGGAATATAACACCCAAAATACAACGAACCAATAAAGGAGCAGCGGCCTAACATTTGGGTTTTTACATTTCTTTTTTCTTTTTAAAAAAAATGTTTTGAGAAATGATTTGAAAAGACTTTTCCCCCTTGCAGATTGCTTATAAAAAATTTCAACCCCCCTCCCCATGTCAGTGATTTTCTTACACTCCCTAAAGGAGACATTTTGTCCCAGTCCAAAACTAAAACAGGTTTACAACTGATTCATTGTACAGCTGTGTGAAATAAACAAAAATGTTACCTGTATGGTTTGACTCTGGTACACTTTAATGACATGGAAGTTAAAACTGTAGATTCCTTTTCTTGGGGACAAAAATACTGATTCAAATGTGAAGTAGTTTCCTATATTCACAAGAATCTACAAGAGGAAGAAAAAAACAGTGTGAAAAGAGTGTTTATACAGTCAGCACTTCAACAAAGGCTTTAATTTATCTGACTTTAGGAGAAGAATGCACACAGGATTCACTGTTGTGACCACCAGGCTTCCCCACTGTTCAGACACTGGCTGAGTGCGACACACTTGAAAAAAATATTTAATCCAACCATTCTTCTCAATGGACTAAACCTAGCATTTAACTTTCCTCTTTCACAAGAAAACAAAATGATGCCTGGTCATAAAAAATAGATGAGAAATTGATTCAGTCTGTAGATTTTTTTAGACAAATTCTACTTTGAGGTAAAGAGAAGGATCTTTCCCCACAGTTTGCACTGAAAAGAATCATTAGCTCTCTTCACACTTTTTCTTGAAGTGACACATGCAGAATAATGCATTTTATAGACTTGATAAATAAATATATGCTCTTACTTTTGCTTCCTAGAAATGATGCACCCTGAATATGTCCGTCAAAATAAACAGTATAGCACTCCATGTTAGTGACACTAATGGTTTTTAATTCTCTAAAGTCATATTAGACATACAGTATTTATAGTAATGCAGAGAATGAACTTCTCTTGGTCCTGATTGACAGGGGCAGCGGAAGCTCTTCTCAGACTCCTGCAGAGTCTCCAACACTTGAATCCTACCTGTTCAAGACCCCCCTGCAGGCTCAGCCAGAACCTTTGACAAATGTTGCTTTCATAGCAACAGCATGCACATGATCCACACCAATCAGATCACTTGCACTGCCTTATGACAGCAAAAGATCACGTTATGTAATTCAAATGAGAGGGCAGAGGATCAGTTGAGTGATATTGTTACAAACACCTAACACTGCCCACCGCTCTGTGACTAATCTGATTCTTGTTGTTTGCTTGTTTGGGTGTATATTGTGTGAAGGTGATGGCGTGTGTCTGTGTGTGAGGGCGCGCGCGCGCTTGCATGGTGGGGGTAGCTTGAGGCAAACTGGTGAGTGCGTGTGCAGGCTCTGCAGGATGCCCGCCCTCAGACATAATCCAGTCACTTTCAAACCTGCTCGCATGTGATATGTTCACTTGTACAGTATCCACATGCCAACAGCTGCCAGGCTCAAAGTAAACTCTGGGGTGCAGCTACACTTAAAACTGCAATGTCGCTTAAATGGTTTGTATTTCAACTCAGAACTGAGCTAAAGGTGGCAGGTTTATTACAACACACAGAGGACTAAACTGACCAGTAAAGACAAAGTGTAATCTTTTGACAGACAGGACAATCACAGGAAAACTGAACTGCAAAGTGTTAGCAAAGGCGAATTGAAGCACTTTTTAAACATTAATATTATTTGATAAAATGATCTTAACCTGGTCGAAGTAGATTATTCTTGTTTTGTTGCTCATCTCCGAGGGCTCATGGTTGTTGCTCCGGACTGCAGAGAAAGCCACCTTGGAGTTGGCGGCGCGCACTGAGATGCCGAGCGGAGAGGACGAAGCCTTCCAGTCCGTGGTCGGGTTAGAGTCGCAGACCACGAGGCATTTGCCCTCCAGGACGATGGGCTCCGTGTCATTCTGAGCTCTCGCCACCTCAGAGATCACAGTCCAGCTGAGCATCAGTATGAGGGAGTTCACCATGGTTCTCTCTCCTTTTTTCTGTGACAGCTGTGACGGCGCCGATTCGAAAAGAGAGACCGTCTCCTGCACCACACAAGTTTCCCCAGTCCCCTCCGCTGGTCTCTCCCGCCGCAGACGCGTCTGACGCTGTGGAATCCTCTTATTGGATCCACAGATGTGCCATATCCGAGAAAGACTTTAACAAAAAAAAAACAAATCCTTATTAAGTCTAAATTTTGCAATCAACCGGTAAACAGATCACCGATTGTTGTCTGCGCGTCTCATTTTCCAGGTAGACTTTATTTAAAGCTCGTGGATGAGACAAAAGTAGGTAGACCATATGAAATGTTCCAGTCTGAGAGGCGAATCAGTCGATGAATCGTCCATAGCCCTCACTCCCACTCCGAATAACGCGCCTGACAGCAGATGATCCCCGCAGTGATGTGCTGCATGAGTGCGCGCCCAGCCATCCACTTTACGCACGCACGTGGTAAAAGTTATAATTAACTGTCCCCCCGTAATTTGCCAAAAGCTTATATTCCTCTAATTCTCTATAACCAAAGTATACATTCATGGATTGGCTGTAATTATATGACATCTAGAGGATTCACTTCTTATATAATCTCATAGTTCTGACTGTTCTGTTCTGAGATCCAGCAGCAAATCCAGGAAATAATTATCCACAAACACATTTCTGATGATTTTCCAGGTTTGGGTGACTCTGTAATCTATAAGTACAGAACTGAATCTGCTCTCAAGCAAGGGTTTTACTTTTTTGTAGTACTTCTAAGAGCTCTCAGTCCACTGTGGCTGTAGGTTTCTCTGTAACTCAGTGACTCATCATAATCTCTTTGCACAGGTGGGCTGGAACAGCTCCACAGTGGAGAGGTGTTCCACAGAAGTCAGTGGTGGGGACCTTTACTCTTTATATGCTTGTCTTTGTGACTCTACCTGAAGCAAAACTTTAGGCGTCTCCAGTTTGCCTCACTGAAACTGAACTTTACTAACCTATAGTTAAAAAGACCTTCATGTGAAATTCATTCATCTCACCTAATAATTTCTCTTATGATGTGGAAAGAATAAATATCTAATGCGGCGATGCTTCACTCTAAGGTTATGGCTATAATGGGATGTTGGGCTCATGAATTCATCAGCCACAGTAAAATGCACTTGTCTGTCCTTTAATGCTGCGTTAAATCAACAAGACATCCGAAGTGTCCTACCAGAATATTGACAAGAGATTAGAGATGTGAGCACATCACCTCTGTCCTTGTGTCACTACAGGCTCCCCATAAAACAGCAGATCAATTTTAATGTCCTTTCTCTGACTTACAAAGTGTTACATTGTCTGGCTCCATCCCTCAGTTTTTAACCCAGAGGAACCTGCATAGATAGATAGATAGATAGATAGATATGCAATCCTACAATTCAGCATATATGGACAGTAAAATGTTCAATAAAAAATGAATGATGAATTCATTGAAATGTAAGTGGAGCAGTAATTTTAAAGAAAGTTTTAAAGTAAGTTATATCAAAGACAGCGTTTGATCCTAGAACAACTGCACCGCTCACTAAATTTGTATGTAATTAAATGAATAAGCAGTTTTGGAACTAGCTATTTTCTTTATAATTAGAACCAAATTAGTTCTAAATTACATGTGTCTCTTTGGAAAACTGTTAAGAAACTGTTAGGAAATTAGGAAATACTAGACCTGTGAATTAACTATATCATAACGCCTCCCACTAACACAGTGCAACGTAACTGTAACAGTATTCAATAATATATGATTACAAACACGCATGTTACACACATGATAAAGCATTTATTCATTGTTTATTCACATGTGTAAATTATTCACAGTTGGGTTTAAAACTCTCTCTAAATGTGTTCAGAACACATGAAGACATGTTGGGCTTCAGGCATTAGATTTCCTCTCAGATCTATCAGTCGCACCTCATGTCTTCATCAGTAAATGGACTTTACTCTGCTGTCATGGAGAGTAAATTATTTATGAATAGATAAATAATTGATATGTCATAAGATGAATTGTGATAATTAACAAATACACACCTAAACACTGAATGATGTCCTTATATCTCATGATATTTACATAAAAGTGTGTATTTATTACAGGATTTAAAGGTCTGTTTGTTATATAACCAGGCAGTACGTGTAATGAAATGCAATGCGGTGTGCTCGCACAGCCGTGGTAGAAGAATAGTGTGAAAAATAAGTAACATATTAAGGATAAAAATTCAAGTACAAAAGTATAAATATATGTAAAACTATACAATTAAATGATAGATAGATAAACTTGTTTTAATGATAAACTTTGTGAAGTCTGATAAATGAAGATAAACCTGCATTCTGAAAGCCATGTTTGTTGTTTGGCATTCATTAAATTCACACTTACGAGTGCAGCTTTTTGATCTTTGTGGCAGAACAACAACAAATCATTAGGTTACACTGTTTAAAGTGATAAAATGGTAGAATTTGAAACAGCCAACGACACAGACCGGCCTGTGCCAACACGCAATGTGCTTGAGAGTGTTTCACATATAAATGTTTAAAAAACGGGACATGCTGAGAGCATGCAACAGCTTGTCATCAACAGATTTCAGGTGGTGTTCTCTGCATGAAAAAACTGGATATCAGGAGAGGCCGTGCCATTTTTATGTATTCAGAGTGGCTGCCAACATCTGTGTAAAAAAAAAATCAGAGTTGATTAAATATTTCACAGTTCAACAGGATTTTAATACACAAAAGAAAGTTGTCACACAATCTATTTATCTGTCTGTCCTACACATCCAGCATTTGATATTTGCATTGGATGTTTTTAGATCCTTGAATGCAGCTGTACAAATCTGACTTTACTTGTCAGACAATGTGTTGTTTTTGGGCATCAATCCATCTGTAAACTGAAGATAGTCTCAGGATATCACCACCCCAACCTGAATAGCTGCCATTTTGTGAGATTTGTGTCATCACCCGGCTCTGACAAATGGTTCGGTGCATAATGTCGTGCATGTCAATATGTTTCCATGGCAATAGAGTTTTCAGAGCTGAGAGGCGATGGTTTGTAGTGTGCCAAGAAAGACTTTGCTTGGAAATTTTACACAGGGAAACAAAGTTGTCCAACTTTTATTTGAAGAGGACTGTCTTTTCATTGACCAGAGGCAATGCTGAGAAAACCTCTGCCATTGATGCCTTAGGTTAAAGATTTTTTAAAAAGAGTATTTCAATATGTGTCACTCATCCTTGTGTTTTCAGATGCAAAGGATCAGCATAGAGATGGTGAACCTGCTGTGTGTGGTCAAGCTTCAGCACAAGGTCAGTGGTGTATCAGACATTAACTAAGAGCATTTGCTTAAGTATATCACCTCTGTACTTAGGAACAATGTTGGCTTTCTGTATTTCCATGTCATGCTACATTCTGCTTCTATTCCACTACATTTCAGAGGGAAATATTGTAGTTTTTATTTTGTCTGACAGCTTATGTTGTTAATTTTCAGATTATGATTTTACTCAGAGGATTTTATTAAATGATACACTGTTGAGGATTAACCCAACTATCCCAGCTGTAAAACTACAATTAGCCAAGACCAGCTACAACATTAAAACAGTGCTTATCTGTTACTTGTAGTAATGCTCAGAAAATATAATTGGCTGTATGATGTGTGCCAATGTTTTTACTTAAAGGAATAGTTCTATGTTTGAAGAAATATGTTTATTCACTTTCTTGCTGAGAGTAAAGTAAATGTAAATCTAGATCAAGTGGGCAGTTAGCATATCTTAGCATAAAGACTGGAAACAGGGGCAAACGGTGAACTTGATCTGTCCAAAGTGAAAAAAATAAGAGTTGTCTACCACATAAAACTTACAATAATTACATTCATTCATCAGTACAAAAACCAAAGTGTAAAAACCTGCAGTTTTAAGGCCTGGTGACACCAAAAAAAAAAGTGTCTTTGCAAAATATTTGGTTCTAGAAGCTACAGCTGCTACAGCTGGCAGCCAAAGCTCTAACAAGCTAGCCAGTCAGGAACATGATAGCATTACTCAGTCACAGTAGTTCTTCACGCTTCTCTTTTCTTTCTCTATTGTATTTTTCACTCCTTTCTGAAAACTGTCTGGAAACCATTCCTCTTTTATGGAGCTATTTATACTCGGACAGAGGAAGTTAAATAGAAGTGGATGGTGACACACATACAACAGCTTCCTCCAGCTTTGACTCTCCAGCTCTCTGCTCCCACAAAGGTCAGCACTGTCAGGATGGCCTGCTATTAGTCAAGAGTGCAAATTTGTGTGTCATGACTTCACCACAAGTTGAATTAGACGTGGAAATTTTGCCATTTTAAATGTTAGTGTGGCCAGGCCTTTACTGTGGGTAATGTGCTGGACTAATCCTTGCCTGGCACCCTATTTATACACTGTGATACTGCTACTTTTACTCAAGTAAAACATCTGAATACTTCTTCTGCCACTGTATAAATTACACATCATGATGTAAAAAGTCCTCAAACATTTTCTAGCAGCTACTACTGACTTCCATTTGGTTTTGATTTTCTTCAGGGGATCCATGATAGAAATGCCTGTTTCACTGGCTCAGTATTGAATCATACTGCTATCTGTGCAATACAAATTTATACTGGCAAGAGTGCAGGCTGTGATTACTGTCATAAAATTTCATTCACTTTCTCCCCAAGATGATTCCTAAATTGTTTGTGAGAGTGTAAGTGCTTGCTTACTTTACTGGAAACTCACTAAAAAAGCCTCTCAAGGGCAAGGGTAGCAGCGTAGCCAGGACCTCCAAGGCCACTGTGTGTGTATGTGCTGTAACTTTTTGATCAAAAATAACATTTTAGTCGTGTTATGCTGTGCCAAATCTCTAATTTTAGAAAAATTCACAGCACTCTTTGTCTTTCAGTGAGTGTCTTTTGTGCAAAAAAATGCACCAGTGGTTATAAAAATTCTTCAGACGTGACCATGTTGTCCGTGATGGGTCCCTATGCTGAAAACTTCTTCATCGTGGAGCGCACATAAAATTATCTCAAGCATTCATGTCTCACAGTGTCAGGTTGTGCTGAAGTTCAATAATTTAATCATTAGAAATCTAGTCAAAGCAAAACTCAGATTGCATGTGTGTACAGAAATCTACGTTGCAACCGAACCCACCTTCCAGGTGTCTCTGAAAATATTTTTTTACATGATAGGAAACAAATCGCATTAATATTTCATCCACTGCCTCCAGCAATTATTTCCCTTTAAAATGCAGTCTATAAGGGACTTGGATCGTTTTATCATCTGCAAAGGACAAATAAAAAGACAGGGAAAAAAATTAAGACCCACCAGTGGGTCTTGATAAAAAGAACAAGTCTCTAAGGAATTTAATTAGTAGTCAAAAGGAGAGTATGTACTCTGCATATAACACACTAACCATGTCGGACAGCCCTGTCGCACCTAATGAGCGCCTTTGGTAATCTTCAAAAAGGCGCAGGTTCATTTTAACAGTGTCATTGTATATACTTTTAGACTAATTAAACATAAATCCAAAGTAGTGTATGTGCCACTTTTCAAAGCAATAAAATAGGCAATAGGCCAAAGGCAATTAGAGATACAGACTGTCAGTCACTAACAGAGGCACCTGCTATCCTTCACCGTGATATTTTAACATTTCGTGTGAGAATAGAGTCTGGCTCAACAATTTAGGCATCTCCAAAATCAATATCAACCCAGACTCTATTCAATTTACATTCGAGTCTTAAGCCTGGTACACCTTAAAAAGTGGCAGCAAAACGTTTCACAGATTGCTCCTTCATGGAGATCGGAAGCTGTGATGAGCCTGGATTCACAGCAGTTACAGCAGAACAAAACTTTTTAAAGCAGAGTGAAAATTATCAAAGCATTCCCTAAACCTCCATGCCGCGTAATCTCCTCCTCTGCTGGCTATCCGTATGCTCAGTATGTTCCAATCACTCATATTTTTGCTAAAATATGATTCAATTTGCAGCTTCTGTCTCAGTCCTCATACAGAACCTTGGTGAACTCACATGCAGACATTTGCTTAGGTCTGTGCAGAGAGTCCGTCACTTTTACTCCTAATTAATCTTTACAGATTTATTTATTTAATTTGGGCCAGTTTGGAGGCAGAGCAACAAACTATAAACACAACACTGAAATATTAACTCCTGCTAAAAATATCTTGCTCTTTATCTGCTAAATGCTAACTTTGTCTGTTGTTTGGCGCTCTGGGATTAACATCAGATTTTTTTTTGGCTGGAAAGTCGACTGATGAGAACAGTAAGAGTGAAGCAACACAAGAAAATCATGGGCAAGAAAACCAAAACAATGAACTAAATGACACTGACACACTCCACAGAGCTGAGGTCTTTCAGTGACACCCTTCCCATTACATATAGTCATTTGATCCAATATAAATAAAATTACAGCAGCTTTAAAGTAGAGGTCAGGTAGGCTAAAGCTGTCGAGATGTGACCCTGAACAAGTTTACTTTTGTTCAATGTGAATTTGTTTTATTCCCTCAGCTGCAGGCAGACTACTCAGGACACAACAAACCCAAAATAGAAACGTGTTCCAACATGGCATCACATACAGATTCACACTGATTAAACTGTAAAATTGATTTGCACTTTATAACAGTGCATTCAGAAAAATTAAAGTGGTAACTCCTTCTCAGTCAGCCAGCAACTTTTTCACAGAAGTCACTTTGACATGTCACAGTAGGAAAAGTACAACTGTAAATAATAGAATTAATGAAATTTAGCTGTTTCAGACGCAGGGTCGTGGTATTGTGCATGATGGCTCGCTGTCACACTGTCACGGTTTAATGGGACACTTGAATAGAACAGAGCCACTACTGATGGTATTAGTAACACCTTTGCTTTTATGAATGTCTGCTGTGAAAAAGGCCTATGGCTGCTGAAATAACTGTATCATCAGCTGCCTGAAAGAACAGAGATTTAGGAATTAAAAAAGCTAAAGAAGAAAAGCAAGGTTAAGAGAAGTTGGCACGCACTGATGGCATGAAGATAGAAACAAAGGCAAAAAGACTGAACTGAAGGTTCCCACACAGTATAAACAAGAAGGCGTGATATTTTAGATCTGTTACAAACATTCAACCGATGCAGGCTGTTGTATGTGAAACTGCTCTTTTCTGCTACTGAGATGATGACAAATGTCATTTTCACATCATGAATAATAATAATGAACAAAAACACCTTCAAATCAGCAGCTTCCTGCTCTGGCTGCTGCCTAATGAACTTTCTCCATAGGAGCACAGAAGTTGCTCAAGAACAAGGAATTTATACCACTGATGCTGTAGGCCTATAAAGAGTTAAGGGGGGTTGTTAAAAGTTCTTATAACCTTTAACAATGTATATCAAATAGAGCAAAAATATCCTGACATTTAGACAAACGTGTTAATGAGCAGAGAGAAAATCAGATGTGTTATCCTTTCTATACAGGCCCTTAAAATCTGGTAATGACTTGAAGAATCAAAAGTAAAAAGCCTCCAAGCAAAGTGAGGTTTAACTCTCATCAACAAAGTGTTAGAGAAGTGGAAGAAAAGCGGAGCAATATTGATCGTAACGTATAACAAGGAGGCAATGAATATATTTTTGTGACTGTAGTTCTCTTAAAAAGGAAAACTAATTCCAAACCAAAAGAAAATGGAAGCCTGTATAATTTGAAGTGATTTTTACCATTCATTTTGTGAACATTACTTCATCTCTTTTTAATTTCAAAAGCGGTAAAAAGATGCTATGTCAAGAAAAAAAAAACATTAATGATCCATCCAGCTACAATTCTGACAAATTGGAATTTAAAATAATAATAATAATAATAAGATAAAGCTCTGTGAAGGAAACATTACATTTAATGAAATAGCTTTGCTTATTTCCTGCTAATGAATCACCAGTTTCTGCAGATGCAAAGTTTTAATTAAAATCAGTGGTTTCTTCTTTTACAAGAAGATGTGCAACTTTTCCAGCTCAGTGAGGGGTCTGGTTCATTATACCACCATGGTTCACAGCTATAACTACAAACAGTGTTTTTGCTGTCAGCTGATTAAAATGTCAGACACACAAAAGCTGTGTAACACATAAATCATCTCTAACCAGCACTGAGATACCTTTCTACCTTTTAAGGGGGGAATTCGCTGCTGCTCATCATGTCATGGCCACAGCGCAGATGTGGTCCTGAATCAGAGGCGGCCTTGGAGCTCCTCCTGCAGCGCTGGGAGAGAAAACGTCCCTGACCAAGGCACGATTACATATTCAGAATAATCACACACCCAAAGTACACCAGCCTCAGCTGGCCTCTGAAGTGTTGTCTACTTTGTTCCTCTGCCTGCAGAGCATTCGATTGCCGAGGGGTTTCAAACCACTTCATCGCTAATTTGTCTCAAAACTAATGTCAGTTAACACAAAGTTAACCCAAATCAAACAAACCTCTGACATGAGGTACTGTGACATTTATCAGTTTTCTATTCACAAAATTCATTTCAGCATGAGCATCACTGTACACCCCTCGTGTCCATACAACGAGTCAGGGGACATTACACAGTAAAATATATGTGCAAGAAAACAGGAGAAGAGTTCAGAAAGCCACTGATAACCACTGTTGGTTCACTGAACATGTGATGTGGAGTGCACATTTAAACACAGGATTCCCAGAAGACTTTCCGACATTTTTATTTGTCAGACGTAAGATGCTCAGGCAGATGTTTAAATGGATGGATGGACAGATGAATTACAGAAATAAACATTCAGAAACCAGGCAAAAATATGCAACAATGAAACAACAACAAAATAACTGGTATAAGGTAACTAAACAATCAGTTGAAAAGATCATTATTTCACTCTCAGCAGTTTCCATTCCCTGGTTGGTTTGGAGGGAAAAGAGCTTGCAGGCCAAAGGATTTCAGGGAGAGCTGGATATCTAAACTTGTGACAGTTACATCCATCCATTGATTCATTATCTACACCGCTTATCCTTAAGGGTTGCAGGGTGGCTGAAGCCTATCCCAGCTGACATTGGGAGAGAGGCGGGGTACACCGTGGACAGATCGCCAGACCATAGCACAGTGACAGTCACAGTCGAACAGTATAACTCATACAATTTCAGTATGTGTCTTCTTGAAGTCGTGGACGAACTGACAGATCAACCCAAAGAGCTCCTGTGAGTCTACATCCGCCGGTTCCCCAAATCTAACCTGGACAAGAGGAAAAAAAAAAAACGAGATTGAGAATTAAAAACTTTAGTCTGATAGCAGTTAAACCTTCTGACACCTGTGAGTTTGTAAAAATTATTTTATAATTAACAGCCGTGTTCACTTTCATCAGCGAACTGGTGCCTGGGCTGCACCTATTCTTCTTAACGATCGACGAACGGTCTTTTGATGTAATTACCTCATATACTGCCTCAGCATGCAGTCCAGCCTTTGAGTACACTTAAACAATGAGGTAGACATGTACTGCTGAATTAACACTTAAATCCAGGTCATTAAGGGTCACTGGCATAAAAATGTTAGCAATTCTCAAGTCAGACTTTATCAGGAAGGGTCACAGTGGTTAAGTGCACTAATTGGCTTATTGCATGTAGTCGCCTGTGCAGGTTGGAGTTCAGGCTCAAGCTGCTGCTGTCACTCTTTCCTAATATTCTTTTGTCCTAATATGTTTCATTTAAAGATGCCATCACATAGTATATTTTATTATGTAGACATGATGTACTATAAAATCTATAGCGCATGTACCAAGCTGTTTCCTTGCACACATACACAGCCTTAAAGGAATAGTTTGACATTTGGGTAAATATACTCATTCACTTTCTTGCCAAGAGTTAAATGAGAAAAACCATACCATGAATGTTTGCTAAAACTGAAGCTAAAGCCAGCAGGTAATCAGCTCAGCATAAACGTGTGAAACAAGGGGAAACAGTAAATATGACTCTAGCAAAAATCTTTAAATCCAGCACCTCTAAAGCTACCTAATTAACATGTAACAACCTCTCCATGAAGTCATTTTCCAGGCCAAGAAACAGCTCCACAAATAACCCCAGAAAACCACAGTTTTTACACTTAGTCAGGCAAATCACTTGTTCAACAACACCCAATTTGCCATGGTAGCTTGGTATTAGCAGGAGTTTGGAGTTTTTGCGTCCAGTCTGGAAGTATTTTTCATCACTGGGTCTTGAGCTTGCATTAGCTGATTCATTTGCGCTCCACATCGGCTCTTTCATCTATGTGGCTATTAGCTGACCACAAACAATGATATTCATGTAGGAATGCACTGCAACCATTATAACCTGAAACTTCATACTGAGTTTGCTGTTGCAGTTTTTTCCACTGGCCCCCGACTATGCGCTGTATGGCATCATTCAATCATTAAATGTTTATGTATAGTTTATTAAGGGGGATTAGTTCTCCCAGCAATAGCTCTCAGCTTCTTTGAGAGCTCCCTCAAACAGCGCAGCTTCTTATACCAAATCTAACTGCATAATTGTTCGCTATAAAATGTTAAATCGATGGCATATGCTACCAAGACTCGCTTATTTTTGATCCTATCCATACTAAAAAAACATCACCTTAAAATACACTTATAAAATTAGTATCTTGCAGTAAATAAAATAATGATATTATCAAATATGAATATGATTAATGCACATGAATGTAGTTAATTACCATTAATGTAATTACTGGTTCATTAATAATAATTATTCACTGAACTAGACTGGAAATAATTGTGACACCTATACTGGCTGTGAATTGTCACATAGCTCATCCAAAAGCTTGAAATATATCAGCTGAGTATGTTTGTGTTTACAGCATCTTCAAACATTTCTGAAAGGTTTACACAGATGTAAGATGTCTGTTAATTATTAACACCTGTTCCCTCTACAAAACATTACACTCTTGCATCAGAAATCAGAATACTTGCATGCATTTTTACGTACACATGTGCACAAATGATCAAATCTCTGCATATCATCGCACCTCAAGAAGGCGTTAGGGAAAATGAAGAAAGTACCTGCTATACAAATCAATGTGTTTGCTTTTTAACAAGTGTGCAGATAATAAGGATAATGAGATTGAAGCTGATTGCATGTTTATCGTACTGTGGTGATAGACGCTAAGCTACAAAACAAGAAGAAAAAAAAAACAGGTTGGGATGAGTCAGAGCTCCTTTATCTCCAACCTGGCATCACACATGTATAATTAGGACTGAATCCACCATTGTCAGCGGCAGAAGGTATTTAAAAAATTAAAAGTATATCAATTGTATTTAAAGGTAAATAAAAGGTAATATCACACTTTAACTCTCCCATTTAGCATTTATATGTCCTCTACAGTGTAAACATTTGATAAATAGTTTATAATGTTATAAGTACAGATAAGTTTACAAGACTAGAGGTGTCTTGTACCACCTTTAATACGCAAGAAGAAGACGCAAGATTAAAAGGACCTTATCTGAAGTCACTGAGGTGGAATTGATTTTGTTATATCGCATCATGTTGACATGTTGTATTAAAGATAGGAAATTTCTGAGCAGTAATCTGGTAGTGAGACATAGCTGTCACATTTATGATAATACATGCAACATGTCAGACTTATCCATCATATTATGAGAAATTACATTTCAGTAAAACATGTTACATAAAACGTCTCCGTCCATTTGGTGCTTCGGATGGTTTTTAAAATCATGCCTCCAGAGTAACAACTAGGAAAAAAACCAATCTCTCCAAGACCAACCACTCAAAAATTTCATGAGCCTCGTCTATGTTTAATAAATTTGCATGTTGGCTATTCAGGGGCATCATTATGAATTCTCCTCCCCCATGACAAGATGTGACTAAATATGACGCCTTTTCCCCAACCTGCTGCTCTCTTGCAAAACACCACAGCCCCAGTCAGTCTCAATCATTTTCTCCAGTCTTCCTGATGGGATTTATTGTATATTCAGGAGGTTTCATACTCACAATATTAGAAGCGGGTACCCACACAGTGATATCAAGGGAGGACAGGGACGCAGGTGGGACGAGGGACTAAAGATTGGGTTGTGTCCATCTTCATATGCCACCGGTCTGATTTTGACTAAACTGGCACTGTGCTCTGACGCTACAATTCAAAAAGTAACATTTCAAACTTTTTATTAATTAGTATAAGAACAATCAACTGAACTATACATCAAATATCTCTGGTCCAGCTTTGATTTAAACACGCAGGGCTGCCTGATGATTAAAAATATAACTCCTGGCCTGAAGGGGACACCACAGTTAAAGGTCAAATTGTTAAACTTTAAAAGGCCACAGCCACTACACCACAAGACCACTTTTAATAATACTTGGAGGAGTGATTTATGTTAAGAATAAGAAATAATATGGAGCTTGTGAGGATGTTTCACTTAAAAGGTATAGTTTGACATTTTGAGAAATATAGTTATTTGCTTTCTTATCGAGAGATAGATGAGAGGATCGATACTACTCTCGTATCTGTACAGTAAATAAGAAGCCGCAGAGGAAAGTTCACTCATCAGCATGTGAGACATGTTTTTTTCAATGCTCTCTGAGGTTGTGGCAAAATTTTACAATAAGTCTTTTTTATTCACAGATACACTCATACATTCAATCAGCAAATCCACCATGCTGCGAAAGCCTCACTCTCAAGTGACCTGGATTCCCTGCCCAAATTAGATGCTAACCTGCTAACCTTCCTGACTGGGAGCAGCTTGAAACAATGCTTGCCATCACGACCGGTAAGCTTTGTGGGCAAATTCACTTTGGGTCATCACTTACTTGAGCACAGGAAACTTCAGCTAGATGTACGAGGTTAACCCAACGATAAGCTCATGTGAAACTGTTGCAAAAGTGAGGACTTTATACGGCCTTTTATACAGCAGCCAGTTGGTTTAGCACATCTTCAGCTCAGTAATTAACATGTTTATTTAATCTTTACTCAAACCAAATGGTTTTATGAGGGGTTGATTCCAGACTCTTCTTTGCACAGATGCAGTGACTTCAGCCAGGCTCACTGTTTGTTTCCAGTATGATGACCATCTCATTTAACTCTTAACAAGAAAGATTTAGGTTTTCATTTCTCTCACTAAACCCACACCAGTCACATTCAGATAAACAGAGTTAGAGATTTCAATAATATTCCACTATTATTCTGAATATGACAATATTCTGAATGTAATACAGCGTATTCAGTTTGGTTTTTATTCAAGGTTTAGGAATATTCTTTGGACTTCTTGCCTGTTTATGATCTGCTCTGTGCGTCGTACACAAACCAGCTAGACAAGTTTGCAAGCCTGGGGTAGAGATACATGCAGAGTAGAAAAGCCCATTTCTTAAACATTATGAAAGACTTGGATATCAATAGGTTTTTGGATATGCGCACACAGTGTCATGACAGCATTGTACGTTAATCGTGTATGCACGGCTGCATGTAAATAAGATTATCAGTGGAATGTTAGTTTTCATTCCCCATGTAAACAGCTGAGTAGGAATACTGTCTTTTTCAGAATAAGGACAAAAACAGTATTGTGTGCATGTAAATGCAGGAACAAATGGTTGTGACAACCGGGCTGCAACTGGGTGCCTGCTGATACTCAGATGCAGCACACTGACTGTGTTCAGTAACTTCCCCCTTTGCTTACTTGTGTGTGGGTTGTGGAAAAACTTTGGAGTGCACAGGAATCTAATTGTGGGTCTAGTATAACACAATTCTTTACCAGGCCTAAAGCTCACAGCTCATGCTATCATATCTCAGCGCTCAAACACTGCAAGAAAGGTAAGTGGACTCTCTATGATGATGGATTGTCCATAGAGATATGGGAAAGGTGAGAAAATAGGTACTACTTTTGTATTGATTGTTTTTGGTGTGGACTCTATAAAAAGAGACATAGTACCTGTTAAGATGTCAAAAATAGGCTCAAGCTCTATAAACCTAATCTAACCAAGTTAGTGAGCAAAGAAAATGATCTCCTTTATAGACAGTGTGATAAAAGAATACACAGGGACCAGTGCCTCCACTAAATCAGATGATATGTGTGACAGAGGAGTTTTCTTTATGAGAGATCTGATGTCAACAAAAATGCTTAAAGGCAAGTGCAGCTCTAAACAAAACTCATTTAAGACTGTCATCATTTTTGGTGTCAGAGAGTCCAGTCAACACTTAAATCAAATACTTAGAGTAAGAATGAATGCATTCTAACTTCTTACTGGTATATATATTTAAAATGAGATAACAGTAAATAAAAAAACATTACTCCAAATAACCCCCCCCCCCCCCCCAAAAAAAATGTGGCATGAGTCCTTGTGGGCGAATACACTGCTTTTTCTTTTTAAAACCACATCAGAAACCCACTGGGGTGCTCTTACAGCTTTTCATTCTTAATCTTTTGTAGACCATTCATGGGCGTGACATTGCACATTTAGAGTCAGGATGAACTTGTCTCTCACACTTTCTGGCTTCAGGAGACAGTCTCAAATGTTCACTAATCCTGAAGAAATTACCCAAAGGACTCTGTATAACATATTTCAAAGCTGCAAATCAGTGGTGCTTGCTGTTAAATGATGTGGAGGACATGGCTATACATTATATATCAGATGCATTATATCCTCGTGTAGGCCTTCAAGGACACCTGATGCAAAAAAAGTAACCTTGGGGATTTCTTCTAAAATATATGTACTGTGCCAGTGTATGGTGGCAAGATAAGATGACAAATAATTGAAGAGGGCCATCTAGACGCTATTGGAACAGAGGGCCATCCATCTCTGAGCCTGTACAAAAGAGATATTGAAATAATAACTCAGGGATTACCAGTATGACAGAGTAGAGTTTCTTCATCTCCTCACACGTCTTCGTCAGTGCCGTGAGATCCGTGTTGTATTTCTCAATTGCCGTCTGGGATGAAAGGGAAAAGCACAGGGAGCTCCTGGTGAGTTTGTTCATCCATTCATATGTTCACTTCGTCAATCAAAAAAAATTCATTTGTTTGGAAATGTTTTTGAATGAAGATTTTAGATTTTCAAGATTTTTGAATAGTGATAAAGTTATACTGGGTCGCTAACAGTCAAAGCAATTAGAATTTGATTTGCATGATTTGTGTATATGCTGCCACAATCCAAGATTTAATGCAATAGTTTGAGATTTTGGGGAATGTGCTTCCTCGCTTTCCTGCCAAGAGTTGGATGAGAAGATTGATACCACTCTCGTGTCTGTGCAGAATCGATTAGTTTAGCTTAGCATAAAAACTGGAAGCAAGAGGAAACAGCTAGCATAAGAGTGGTATCAGAAACTCAGAAACTGTTCCATTAAAAAACTAACTGATCCCATAGGACACCACATTTCTATCGTTAAATTTATAATTTTGACCACTAAAGCGCAGTGCTTTAGAGCAATGTTCTGTTAAAGACTATAGCAAATGCATTGTGAGATGGAACTGAAAACTGAAAAGAATTTCAAAATTATTTCTCAGTAATAGCTATAGTTATGCTACGTATACATTCAGTATATTTAAAACATTCTTAGTCAGACTGGATGAAGTTGTGAGCTGGTCCTGCATGTGGACTGTGGTTGTGTTTGTTTACAAGAGGACACATCGTACCTTTAAGTGAATACATAAATAAATGATAACCTAAGGGTTTGCTAGCTCACCTTCAGGTCTTTGGAGAAGTTTGGGTTATGAGCTCCAGCGTTTCTCTTCTTGCATGTTTTTCTGTACTGAATGACTTTCTGCAGTTCATTCTTCAAGACTGAAGCAACACACACACACAAACCTCGGTTACCATCCATCATTTTTGACCACTGAAGCAAATAGCTGCTTTAAATCAGATGCTGTCTCCTGTGTGATCCCGTGAAGTGTTGCATTTGTGCTTGTGGCAACTGCTTGTAAGTCATCATATAGACAATATACTGGATTAAGCTGAAACTACAGTTACAGAGAGATCTCTAGTAAATGTTACTATCACACTTCCTCACAAATAACTTGCGTTGGCACAAAAAAAGGAGGGTGAGTATTACAGCAATCTCAGCAAGTTTAAGAACAAGAGTCTTTGGACGCAGTAGTAAAATCTGATCTACTCACCGTCTACTTCTGCGGTCAGGCCCTTGATGGAGGCTATCCAAAACAGAGCAGAAAAAAAACGGGGACACACACAGAGAAAATAGACGTTTCACTTAACAGACCACACAGATTTTTTTCAGCTTTGATCAAATCTTGATTAGTAAATACCTCCAGGGACAGTTTCAAATTCTGCCAACTCTTGGGTAAAAGTGGTCAAGCACGGTTCATGCAACATGATCTGCTCCACAAGGGCATGGAGCAAGGTGAACTTCCTGTCATTACCACGGAGCTGGGAGAGCTGGGGATGGAGAAAACACAGTGAGTGAAAAAAAAAAGGGCACGGCCTACACAAACATGTAGTCTTCTGTCAGCACAAGGACTGGACATAAAGGAAAGAACACATATGCTTACTGTACATCGACACCTGTTTGTGCTGTTGCAAAATGCAGCTTTCTTACTGAAGGTCAGGGAAAGAATAGGATGTCAATGCAAAGATTCTGTTTACACGTAAACTAAACGTTAAACTGTTTGTAGATTCCAGAGTAGTAGTAGAAAGAGGAGTGCCAGCAGTAACTGTTATTGCTTTCATGTTGTCTTATTTTTGTATGATGGTAATGATGGCTCTAAAATTCAAGCCATGTTGCACTTAACGGTGCCACATAATTGAAATGCATGTGGGACCTCTCTAGTCCTGTGATGGGCACTCATAGTCTTTTTCTAGGTTATGTTGTTTACCAATTTAAGGCTCAAGCCAGCCTCTGAGGGCAAGGCATGCACCGAGTATTGATGCTCGCAAGGAAAAAAAAAACCAAGAACCTTAAAAATATCTGCGATAACCTTGATGCATTTTTCTTGGAAGCAGTCAGCCTTTAATTTGACGAGAGTCTATCTCAGGCAGCAACAGTTTACTCTTCTCAATTAGACCTGGAAACACCTCTGAGGGAACACAAGGCCTCAGCTTCATTAAATGGAGCAGAGGATGTTTCACTTCTGTGCCAAGAGCACTGCCCCTTAAAACTTCCCAGTAGATGGACTGGCACTCAAAAGAGTTGTTCAAACTAAAAACAAAGGAAGAAGGAAGAAAATATTCTCACAAACCACAGACAACAGTAATGACAATAAGTAATTTTGGGGAACATTCTTATTTGCTTTCTTGGTGAGAGTTTGATACAACGCTCATATGAGAATGTTCCCTAAAAACAAGACTGTGCAAGCAGCTTATTACGAGCCATATTTACGTATAATTGTTAGGCACCCTCTAGTGGCCGTGGTAATTATGACGGGGGCAAAGTTGGAGGTCAGGTGATGTTGAATTGTAAACAGTGCAATAAAGTCGTCAAGGTGGATGGATGGGTCAACAAGACACAGAACCTTGACATGGAAACCGCTGTTTGTTTCCCCTTTTAAACTGGTAGCCACTATTGTTTGTTTGGACAGTGACCATCAGAGAGTACAAGGGGAACAGGGGAAAACAGCTTCCCTGACCCTGTTTAAAGATAACGAAATCCACCAACCAGCAACTCTGAAGCTCACTGATCAACATATTATATCATATTTGTTTGCTACAAACAAACACTGAGATGTTGTGGTTTTACGGGGACAATGTGCTCGGCCATTTCTTTAAAAACTGATGTTCAAACTGATGTAAAAGTTTTTAAATTATGAGCAAAAACAGATCCCATGTGTTGATCTTTAAGGTGTGAATTCAGGCTAGCTGTTTCTCCCCATTTCCAGTCTTTATGCTAGGTCGGCTGTAGCTGTATATTTACTGGATAAAAATGAAAGTAGCATCGATCTTCTCCTCTAACTCTTTAAAAAAGTAAAATGTATTTCCCAAAATGTCAGGCCACACATTTAAATATACTAGAAAACAGACTCTTTGGCTCAATGATAAGCTCCACAACCACTGACTGACTGCAGTTAATGTTCACTTCTAAGAGATTCAGCCACTTGTGGCCACACTTCGGGCAAAGTTTGATTTCTCCTGTGAAGCCAGGCAGTGATCCTATCACACAACTGTCAGAATGATTGTGTCAAAGACCTGAGTGAACTTGAGTGACCAGAACAGGAAGGATGAGACAGAAAATTGAAAGAAGATGCACAGAAGCCCTGCAGTGTATATCAATGAGTAGTCTTATTAGCCTAGTGCTGCAACTCAATCAAAGGTCAGGCAACAGTGGTGGGAGTCGTACTTTAGTTAAGGAGGAGAGGCGGAATCCCTTGGCCTTTTCCTTTCCGGCGTTCTCGTTGAGGTAATTGCCAATGGCAAGGAGGTACTCCAGCACGGAAACAAATGACCTGCAGTTGCACAGCTGCGTGCACATTCTGATCTTCTGGTTAATCAGCTGGAAGACAAACACAGGGGCATAGAGCAAAGTCATTTTGTTCTGTAATCCAACCGCACATGGGCTCTCACATTCATTTCTCCACACAACAACTTTACAAAATTTAAGTGGAATGAGGCTGAAGCTTGTTTTTTCTGTTCTCTGTGCTGACAAAGTGTAGACAAAAATAACTCCAGGCTTTAGTATTTTACATTATGAAGATAAACAGCCATCTCTCAACACCTCATTTGACCTCATAAAATGAATAATCAAGGCCCTGTTGTTCGGCAACATTATTATTTGGTATGCAATTGTGTCAAGTACAAATATCCCTCTAGAATATCACACAATTTCCCTGCTTATCCAGCTCTGAACACATCCTGTTGAATATGGATTTTTCATACTGAAAAACTGAAAAAGCAATGGAAGCGCGATTTTGCATTTTGCCAATAGTGTGTTGGAGGAAAAAGGAGCGGATGCTTTGGGAATCGTAGTCCTTGACAAAGAGTTAGCTATTCCAAATACAGTCCATGCCAGCCAGAAACAACACTCCCACCATATGCTCCTGTTTTAAGAATAACTTCCCAAAACCTACCGATGGGACAGGCTCGATTACGCAGAAGAGAAAGCAGATATCCAGCTACATTACATCAGCTGGCTTTGCACAGGGCCATCTGCGCCATCGTGGCAAAATATTGTAGTTTGTATAAAAGATAACTGAAAGAGCCCAGCCCATGACATCATGTAACCTGCTTTTAGAGGACCGTCTGATTTGGTCGGGAAGTTAATCTTACAAAAACATGACATACATGTCTGTCACTTCTTACTCCAAAAACATGTGAAATATAAAATTCATTTTCCAGATTTTAATCCTTTGTCCCTGTGTTAGTTCTTCATATAAGTCCATAAAATCTAATTTTGAGGGTTTAAAACAAATTTGTAGTGATTCATCTTGAGCTGTACATAAATGTATCCAATCAGATGTGATGTGGGGCAGCTAGCTAACCCCTCCCATCATGTAAAACCTGACTGTTAGCTCGTGGATCACAGTCATGCGTGGTCTTAACTAGCAAAGCGTTATCATAGGAGGAGGTGTGTGTGTATTTCAGCTGGCCGGAGTTATATTACATCTCCAAAAGAGCATAGTTGTGCTAATTAATTTATTAATTTCTCACTGCGCCTCCACCTCCTGATCTAGAAACACAGGTGAGGGAGGTGTGGGTGGAGACTATGGCCCCATTTGTGTCTGTCTGATCCACAGACATTCCCAGATGGTTCCCATAGAAAAGTTCAGGGACGCAGCTCTAAACTGCTCTCAAACCAACCAGTTAGTCTCCATCCTCAAAGTCTTTTCTCTTATAAAGCAAAAAAAATATTGTTTGAAAACACATCTGATACATAAAAGTGCATGTTTTGTTAATTTCCCCACCTCTTCCCTTTTCAATGGGAACCATCCAAACAGGTCTACACCTGCATATACCTTTGAGCGATCCAATCAAATTTGAAGAACTCGATTTCAGTACCTCCCATGACTGTATCCCAACCACAGCTTGATTTGGTTTTCTTATCCAGTACATTACAGCTTCAGGGGATACCTCCCAGTCCAGTGCTCTTCCTGTCTACTGCATCACTGGCTTCGGTTCTGTGTCTTTGACTCTCTTATTTATATTTAGAAACAGGTGCAGACAGAGCACAGCAAACACCTCATAGACTGAGCCAGGTCCACAATGAAGTGTAAAATCTGTCATCTTGGCAGTGAAACGTAGCACCGACAAGAACACTGCAGGTGAGATACATTCCCCAGGTGGTGACTTCTCCATTTCCTCTCCTCAAGCCCCATCTGTCAGTTGGCGAGTAAATCCTCCTTAATGTTTGAACCTTAAGACGTTTGTCATGTCAGAGATTTGAAGGATTTAAAGTATTCTGCGACAGAGAGGACCCCAACCTCTCAATGTTTGAACATGTACTGCGAGACAGTGGCACTCTACACTGTGGATTATAGATTAGAGAGCACCTGCACATAAATACCAACATTTGATCAAAAAATAACCTTTTTTTCTAATAAATCTAAGGAAGTAGAAAGAGAAATAACATCAGGAAGAAACAGCCAAGAATAAATTGAAACTTAATGAAATTGCTAATCTTTCTTGCCAGCGCACAATATGTTTGTCTCTGTGTTTTAGACAAAGAAAAATTGCTGTCACAGTCAATGGATTACAGTGCCATCATTCTTAGCCATTGTTTCTCTTCATTCTCAGACAGTCAGCAGACAAGAGATTAGGACTGAAGCAGTGATGCTGAAAGAAACAGAAGCTTGAAAGAATCAAATAAAAAATAAAAAATAAAATAAAAACGACAGAGGAGCTGGGAGGAATGCTTGTTGGACTGCAATATCTTCACACCCTGCAGCCCCCAATGCCAATAAACCACAATCCTCTATAAGAGTGTTAACGATTCGTCTGACTAACGATGAACCTGGCATGTCTAAATACTCACACTGCACCTACCTCAAACATTTGGTTGAGTGTGTGTGGGCCAGGAGAATGCTAAAATAAGCTTTAAAAAAAAAACGCTTATTTAAATTGTAACTTTGTGGGTTTTTTTATTTCATTTTACCTGTATTAATTTAAGAGCGCCTGTCTTTGAAGAGAGTCCAGAACTTTGCAGAATGAAGTTAAATTCATGAATCTTTCCACAGCTCTCCCCTGTGAAAACCCCAAAGTGGGTTTTCATTGGGTTTCTGATAAAGATAGAAACTTTGTATGTTTTACACCACCTACAGAAAAATGGAACTTGATTTGATTTGATTAAGATCCATCTTTTCTTCTCTCCATCAAATGAAGAGAGGTGTCTTAAAGTGCCTCTCAAACCTTTCTGTTTTCAAGACACTTAACCACCCAGCAAATAGAATAGAGACTACTTCACTCACCACTTCAAACATAAAACTCAAACCGGAGGGGAGAAAGCTTTTATGTATTAATGTCAGTTTGTCCCCAGATGTTCTTTTCATTTATGTCTAAAGCCACGATGAATCTGACCATTAGTATTTGCATTACAGAATAAATTTGCATGCTCGTCTTTCATCATGTGTCTGTGGTTTTACCCTTTTTTTAGCTTGTGGGAATGGGCCAAACTTTAAAACAGCTCAACCTTTTGAGTTGACTCTGTAGGTGTTCGAGTAAACTCACAGGCTGCAGGTCGCTCATGCTGATCGGTAGCTCTCTCAGAATCAGCAGCAGGTCCAGTTGTGTGCTCAGGTGGGGAATGTTGCACATCTGCAATTGGGGAAAAGATGTGAGTGTAACAAGCTGTGTGGACACAGAGGAGAGTGCAATTATCACATCATCACACAAGCTATTTTCTGTGATTATTCAAAATTATCTTAAAAAAGCAGTGCTGCTGGGAGATGCCGCAGGGAGATTCAGGTGTTGGATGGCTGCAGCTTGTTCCCGCAGACTCAAGTTGTTTGGCAAGATTACCTCAGGCGAAAGTGGAGTACTGCGGGAGTGTAGACAGGCTGATTTAACAGAGAAACGTAAGGCTTGACACCTCGAAACGATTGGCTGAGCTGCCTAGTCGACCTTTGTGTCGGCGCTAACCTCTAATAAATCACTCCACGTTGTCAGACCGTCTCGCTCATGCACAGGTATCTTCCAAAAGCCAAAGGGCACTTGGTCTGACGGATGGTTCAGGAAAGATGTTAAGATTAGTGTTAGAAATTCAGACCATGTAATCATTTAGCTATTAAAAAAAGAAAGGAGAATAAGAAGTACCCAAAATGTGTCATCCTCCACACTCTCAAGCACCATGTGCCTCATCTTGTCACATTTTCTGACACATTTTTAATTTCTAATGGGAGGTTAACAGATTCCATGCCAAGGTAACACTGTTATAATTTAATTCCTCCTGGGATAAAACTGTGTTCACAAATTAGTCACTGGATTTAAAGTAATCACATTTTCAGGTATTTTGCTGACTTTTTCAACTCTCATGTGCACCAAATTTGAGATTTAAGCGGGAAATATTCTCTGGTAGGATTTTTGCTTCGGCAGGAACACAGGATTTAAATTCCCAGTGAAATGATGACTGGCATGATTTAAGTACATTCCAAGACCTCGTATACAGTCGTGGCCAAAAGTGTTGGCACCGCTACACCTCAATGCAACAATGCTCCGTTCTTCCTGAGAAGAATACCTGCATGTGTTTAGTTTGGCACAGAATAAAACAAGAAGCCCCAGATTTGGAACAGGAAGATAGGTTTCTGGAATGGGTGGAAAAAACAACCAAGGAAAACTGGTACACTTTGACCTCCAAGATCAAGGTACAACTTTGTCCACATTAAAGACAATGAGCTCCATAGAAGACAAAAACACAAAACACCCAACTGTGTGTTTGTGTTTGCTAAAATGCATGTTAACAAGCCACAGTGCTTCTGGTAAAATGTCTTAAGAACAAATGAAACAAAATTAAAGCTTTTTGGTAAGTCACATTAGCTCCAAGTTCACAGAGGAAAATAAAAAAGCTTTCAAAGAAAAGAACACCATCCCCACTGTGAAACATGGAGGAGGCTCAGTTATGTTATTGGGTTGCTTTGTGCAGGACACCATGTAACCAGAGGATTATCAAGACATTCTGGAGCAAAAACATACTGCCCCGCGTCAGAGAGCTGCGTCTCAGTAGCAGGTCATAGGCTCCTTGAGCGGGATAATGACTCAAAACATACATCTGAAAACACCTAAGGATGGATGAGAAGGAAACACTGGACCTCTGAAGTGGCCCGCTGTGAGTTCCGATCTTAATCCAAGTGAACATCTATGGAAGGAGCTAAAAGGGAGAAGGCAGCCATCAACCCTGAGAGAAATGGAGCAGAATGCTCTCCAGAAATGAAGTCTCATTAAGAGCTACAGAAAACTCTTCATTGAAGTGATTGACTTAAAAGGGACTGCTACAAAACATTAGGTTAATATTTTTGTCCACACTATTTTTATTTGTTGCATTATTTAAAATAATATGTTAAACAGATAATTAAAAGCAACTTGTCTGTTCTATTAAATATGCAATAGAGAATAGTGGATGCAAATTAGTTTAAAGCACCAACACTTAAGGCCACGTCTGTACAGTGTAGTCTAAGAGGAGGCAGCTATGTGCAAGACACAGAACAGACCATTACCGCGAATCAGAGTATGATAGCCTGCAAAGCATGATTAGGATTTGATTGGCTCATTTAAGGAAAAGGTCAGTGCTTCAACACTAATATATTGAAAATTTTCCTTCAATGGTAGAAAATTTGCTCTCAGATTCCACTCTTGCATCCTCCGCAGACATCCTGAGAGGAAAGTGATTATTCAGAGTTGTTAAGGCCATCAGACTATCTCCAGCCATCTAAAGGAGAACAAGACAAAGGGCTTAAAGCCGTGCTAGCAGCTCTATGAAACTGCATTTAGCCACAGTGGCGCTTGGAGCTAAATGCTACCATCAGCATACTAATAATAACAACATTAACATGCATGTTTAGTAGGCTCTGTATAATGTTTGCTGTGTTCATCTTCTTAGCTTAGTGTGCTAGCAGGGAAATAATGCTGCAGCCAATGAGCCCCGTCGCCTCAGAGCACGAATGCTCTGGGTTTGAACCCTCCGTGTGGAGTCTGCATGTTCTCCCCATGCCTGTGCGGGTTTCCTGCGGGTGCCCTGGCTTCCTCCCACAGTCCAAAGACATGCAGGTTAGGTTAATTGGCGACTCTAAATTGCCCGTAGGGGTGAACGTGAGCGTGGATGTTAATATTGTCTATTTAGCAGCATTCAGGCCGACTGTGGCCTCCAGACGTGCATCGAGGTTTCCATAAGAGATGTCACCCTCACCCTTACACATGAAATATCTTATGCCTGGTGTCAAAATATTCCTAAGCAGCACCGTGGGCTGATCCTGCTGTTCATCTGTTACCCTTCCCGCAGCCTTGAGCCAACCACCCATGGGTCAGATGACTGCCAGGCATGCTGGAAGGTGATAACCAGATGAATGGTAAGAGCTTGTCATGACACCCACAGCGTGTGAATGTGCAAATAGGTGAATGGAGACTCGACAAACTCTCTTCATGAGCAAGACCTGCATTTGATTCTGCTTTGGTCATGGTGTCGCGAGTCAAATCAAAAGGAATTTTCAATCCCAATTCTGTGATTGTAATTCTGTTCTAATACGGGGAACTGTACCTCCATCATGTACTGGTCCACAATATGCAGCTCTGACACAGGTCCCTTGTGGGATTTGTACATTTCCACGTCGTCCATGGTGGGGACATACCTTGAACATGAAAACAAACACAACAGTATCACTGCTCTTGTTAGATGCAGATGCTAGTTTTTAAAATACCTTGATGTATTTTCTCAAGCAGCTCGTTGTCATGCATGAGCCCACCATTTTCTACCAGAGTTGGAACAGTTTTGGTTATTTCCCATAAGAGATCTCTCCATTTCTTTCTTCCATGTTCTTCTCACCGGGTTGCAACTAATAATGCCCACATACATTTATTTAAAAGCTGATGTTAATCTCGTCGCAAATGTTTAATCCTTTGGAGTAATACCAGGTCTGTTTCTGATTTCAGGGGCTTTAACAGTCTTGCTCCTTCCACTGTGTCTATTGGTGGAGAAAACCACAGGCAGCGAACACTGGATCTGTCAATAGAGGTGAGTGCACCTCACCAGAAAGGAAAAGCTCATTTAGCCAATCAGCCTTTTCTCTCCGGTCATTACATGGCTGGAACACACTTCCAGCTGATTTGAGAAACGTATGGCATCAGCCTGGGCTTCATCTCATTCATGCAGTATCTCTGATGTTTTCTCTGTTTTACTTCAAAGTATCAGTCAGGTAGAAAGTGGCCTTTTGGCTAAATCTATTATATAAAGATTAAGTCATTCATTTGTTTGGTATGTATTCACAAAAACAGCATCTGAGGTCTTTAAACCTGCAGTAACTGTTTTTCTGGCCACTGAAGCTGAACTGTAGCTATGTACACATCACTGTCACATTATTACCTTTTAAGCTGATATGGTGAACTTGTTGGCAAAAGTTGCTGTGTTTATGTGCACCTGATGAATACAAGTCTAATATTCAATCTTCCGTTAGCTCTTTTTTTGGTCTCCACCAACCCCTGAGGGAAATATCTGACTTTTTAGCTGCTAAATGATTCACTGCTTTCACAAGCTGATCGATAATTTAGTCTGTCTGCTGTCTGCTGATGGGCAGGCGCCGTTCACTTTTTTCACCTAAAAAACCTGAAAACGGTGCTGACGACATGCAGCAAGTGAAGCAAAACAGTAAGAGACTCTTTGTGGGTTCATTACTACATCTAATGTTTTACATTACACATAACCATTTCATACATACAGAAAAAGATTAGGAGAATTTTTAGGGTTCACATCAGACAGGACACAAAGATACCTGTCCTCAGCCCTCAACAGAAAGACTGGAGAAAAAACTTGGCAACAATCATAAAAGTAAGACACTTTCCTTCCAGAGCTGATGCCTGTAGATACCATAGTGAATATTTTATTGCCATGGGGAAAGAGAGCATGTTGAAAATGTATGGACTCCTCTACCTGCTGTCTATGAAGCTGTGGATTAGATTGCAGCTTAAATACATTCAATCAGCTGTAAATTTTTAGTGTTTGATAAATTGATGATTATCTGTGTATCTGAAAAGAAATATCAGTCCTTATTTATCCAACAAAAAAACTAAAAACATGCATATAGATCTATAGATTTGATTTAAACTTTAAAGTTGTGACTGGGGATGTTTCCTCTTCTGTCACATGTATTTTTCCCTTATGTCATCACATGATCTTTATCTCCCTCCCTTGGACCGATGCCTTGGCATTGATTTCCAGTGGCCTGGAGAGAAGCAAGTGATTAAAAGCAGAGTAGCGCTGATGGTCCTCGTCAGCTTCTATAAAGCAGCGAGATACTGATGGGAACAGCCATTTACTCACTTGCACTGAATTTGAACCCCGTCATCTTAAATTGGACGTCTTCCTTCTGTCATTTCCACACAATCTGACCTCAAACCAAAGGCATTCACTTTTTCATGGGCCAAGCTATGTGCCACTGGAGTAGCACCGGTCATTAATATTGCAGCACCTGTTGGGAGTGGTTCTTTTAAGATTGTATTCCTCAGGCTTGCGCCACAGCGCATTAAAATATATATTACGTTTTCATAGAATAAATAAAATCCTCCACACAGTACATTAGATCACTCTCGCCTTCTAGGAGGTCAGATTCCAGGGCCACTGAGCAAACTGCAGGTAAGAATCAGGAAGTATTTTACCTGCTTTCACTGTTATATTCCTGAGGGCATGTCAATAGTTTCCATCTCCACAAATAACCCAAGATAAAACTTTTATTAGTAAGCTGCTCTGGTAAAAGGTTCTGGCATCTGCTCTTTAGTATTAGAACACTGTGAAGACTGCTGTGCAAATCGTGTGCCTTCCTCACATGAACTGGCAGCGGTTTCCCCTGTTTCACATTGTCCTTACTGTACCATGCACTCACATCCCTTGTCAGTGATTTGTTAAGCTGCTATTTTCCAAAGGTTTTGCCGCTGCCAATGAAAACACGCATCAACCGCCCACGGACTCAGGCACAAAAAGTCATTCACCTCTCGGCTTCAGTTGCGACACAGTAAGGAATGAATACAAATCAGCGTGTTTTTTTCTTTTTGGGCACAAAGTCATACCTCCTCAGAGAGGTGATGTGCTCATCAGACAGGCCTCCATCTTCCTCGTTAACGATGAACAGTTTGTCCTTCAGCTCTCCCGGCTGAACTGGAAAACTTTTGAGGAAAATGTCTAGGAGAACAATAGATTAGAAAAAGTCAACACACTCAATGGTACATGAAAGCTTTTCTCTTGACAGATAGTCTTCTTATCCTGTGATGAAATGACTCAAAAAGCATTGTGAAGACAAAGGGTCCTTTGCTTAATTACTTTCCCAGAAATGCCTAAGGGAAATGCACAAATTTGCATTCTATCAAGTCAAAGCAGATGTGATTTTTTTAGTTTTATTGAAAATGCCCCTGCATAATTCAGAAGCTAAGAGGAGCATTCATTAGGAGACTGCTTCAGAAATTTTGGACATGTATGTAAAATACATGGTGAATTTTACAAAATATAGTTACTCACGCCTGTTAGGCGCTCAGGTATTGACTGGTTGACACAATTTTCTTTTTGTTTGGAGGCACCACATCCAACTTTCTTTTGTTAAGTGTGTTGCTTGTCAGCTAACTTGTCAGAATTCAAAACTTTTTCTAAAAGCCGATCTCATGAATTCCTTACATACAAAATACACTTGTGTTTCTGTGAGTTGTTCTTGCACGTTGAATCTTGTTTGTTTAATCACTACAACATCCAGTAGATAAAAACAACTGCCACTGAGATAGTTCCAGCACACAACTCTATATAAAACTGTAACTTGTCGTTTTTACTCGTCAGTTTTTGAAGTAAAACAAATAATATATGACATATTAACTTGTGAGCTTTAGAGCTGCTGGTTGGCAGATTTTGTTACTTTTGGACAGAACCAGGCTGGCTGTCCCTCCCTGTTTCCTTTCTTTATGCTAAGCTAAGATACTATAAGCTAAGACAAGCTAAACTAAGCCAGGCTAGGCTAAGATTAGATAAGATAGGATAATTGCTGCTGACTCAAGCTTCATACTGAACAGACAAACTCGAGAACAGTATGAATCTTCTCATCTAACTCTAAGAAAGTGGATAAGTGTATTTCCCAAAATGCCAAACTGTTTCTTTAACAGTCCATAAAAACTGACTCGAGCATTTCCAATCCAAAAATACATGTTAAATGTAGATGATAAGAAGCGTGTTTGAAGTTTAAAGCTGTCGTGAAAAGATCTCTAAATCCTTTGCATTAAAAACTTCAGATACAAATTCACTCACTACAACCAACAGAGGATTTCATGTCACGTTTTCAAATGAGGTAATCACGACATCTATCGTCAAAAACAATGCTGAGCGCCACTAGTGTCCTCGACAGCGAGGGTTAGGCTGTCTCATCTGGCCTACAGAAAAACACACAAGTGCAAATCAAGCCCTTTGTTGACTGGCACTCAGACAAACTGGGCATTGCCCTGGCAAATTAGAGTATGGAGATGGAGAGTGTGTCCCACTGGGTGCAGGAAGCCACAGGTGTACTTTTAATTAGCAGTGCGACATTTCCAGTCATTAAATAGGCAGCATGCACCGGGGCCCTCAAGGTAAATAACCATATTAGTTGGACACATATTCTAAACAAAACCAGAAAGATTTACTCAAGTTCTGTACTTCAGTACTATACTTGTGTAGATGCATTGTATGCTAATTTCCTACACTTCTACTTCTCTCTTTAAGATAGAAAAGATTGTAAACTAGTTATATGACAACAATAGTTACATTTCAAATCAAGGTATTGGATAAAAAATTTGTTTATCAGTTTTTCAGGCTTGTGGCTTTGCATAAAAAACAGTGTGCAGTTGGGGCCTCTCCACATTTTCGATGTTGTTAGCTATTCCATCAAAAGGCCAGTTTCATTTAAATAATCGTTTTAAAATCATCCAGCTTTTCACAAAAAAATCTAATGTTCTGTTCAACATCTAAAATATTTATGCAAAATTGTGCAAAAGAACTTATTTTTTTCTTCTTCCCTACCCTATGATTCGTCCCACAACCCCTTTGATTTCATCACCCTCTGGAGCACTAAGGTTAGGAACCATCGGACTAAAATACCTAAATAAGTCTTCTGTTTGGTTGATCCATCCACCCCAACCATCTCCTGATATGCTCTTTATATCACATCATCTGCTTTGTCCCCATCACAATTACTACAGCCACTAGATGTCACTTAACAATAAGACGTAACAATGGGCTGCAAGAACCTGCTGTGCAGAGGACCTATGGGTTCATTTTTTACAAGACAGTCTCTTTTCTTGGCACTTTTACTCAATTAAGAGATGTGAGCACGTCTCCCACCACTGAGATCATCAAAGATGATGGGTAACTGCAACATATTGCAGAAGCCGTCCTGTGTGAAGATGTTTCTTCTCATTAGACTGTATTAAAATGGATTTTAACGTTGTGGCGGCATGCAGAGAAGAGCCAGTCACAGCCATTAGTGTTACAGAATCCCTCCGCCACACACACACACACATCTGCACATCGACTTTGTATCTCTGTCTTTCATCTGCTCCGTGGGTATTTTTCAGCAGAATGCAGTCAAAAGACATCATGAGCCACAGTCTTCTTGTCAGTGGTCTTTTGGATTCCTGCAGAGCACTTAACATACTATAAATTAGTACACGGATCATTACAGCTTTGTCCTATGGACTCCAGACACAGCTGATGTTCTTGCTTGCCCACAAGGATCATGCTGATTACCAGAGGAAACCACTCAAAACCGCAGTACAACAGTAAAACAACCACCTGCTCAAGCTGTCCAACTCCATCTGCCTCAGTGTGCAACTGCAAACAATGTTTTAAAAGCCGCTCTGGATAAAGTAAGAGCGGCAGCCTGATGCTAATTAATACCTCAGAGTTGTTTTGTTTGTTGTTTTTTTTTTTTTTGTTGTTAATTATTGATCACATACTTGATACATATGTGATATTATCTGATGGAGTCTGAGTGTCAGCTGAGCTTTCACACACACGCTGGCTCCAAGTGTAATCAGATCAGATGAATAAAAAGTGTGGCAAAGAATGAGATATGAGCTGAATAAACAGCATGAATTTAGTGGGGGTTGTGGTGATAAACATGCAAACAAGAACAGGGAGGGTGTGTGTGAGGGATGCCAAGAGATAGGCAGAGAGGGAGAGGAAGAGAAGTCCTATTAACAACTGATTTTTTTTATTATTTTTTTTTTATTATTTATTTTTTTCACGTCTGGCTTCTATGAGAACAGATCCTGGGGGAGTTCCTGTGTTTTCAGAGAGTAAACAGGCAGAAGTCACCTCTGGACTGATTCTCTTTTGTTTTTATTACAAAAAAAAAGCTCTTATTGATTAAAATGTCCCCTTAAAGTCTGGTCCAAAATGCAGTGGTGTAAAGTAAGTTCATTTATTCATATACCACACTTAAGTACAAAATTTAGACACTTGCTCTGCACTTGATTATTTTTATTTTCTGCTACTTCATACTTCTACTTGCTCGATTAACTTTAGAGGCAAATATTTTTACTGCTGCACCTTAATTTACAGCCACAGTTACTGGTTACTTTGCAGATTAAGATTTTATATACAAAACAAAAATGTGTGTATTGCATTTTTTGTACAGTATTTGCATTTTAAGTCACTTGATAATTCTACAGTTTTGATAGAAATATTGCACTTTTACAACACTACATATAACTGACAGCTACTAATATATAATCATTTCTAATAGTAAAATCAAAGGTGCAACTCTTCCGGTTTATGAATTCTTTTACTTTCAAGTACAGTTTGCTGATAAGTCTTTTCCTTGATTGACATTTCAAATGTAGAAATTTTCCTTTTTATATTTCTACTGCTTCTACTACTTAAGTAGATCTGAGTGTGTCCTCCATCACTGCTGAAATGCCTCTTTCTATATTGGCTTTAATAGGACTGAAATAGGACAGACAGAAAGACAGAGAGAGTCTCCTTTGTTCTTCAAATGTCTAAATTTTTCTGAAGCTTGCAGCAGAAAGATGCATGGCCTTGGGTTGCCTGCAGGCTGTCATCACTCAGCTCCTGCTCCTGACACAACCAAAGTTTCCAGGTCAGGGAGGAGCGCAGAACTCCGAATACTGGTGAAATCGCTGTCGTTGTCGCTTAGATCCCTTCTCCATATTTTATGAACGTGTGAACTCTAATTATGTTGCCAGTCTGCACATTCACTCTGATTCCATTTAGCAGCCCCACCACCACATCTGTATCGCTTCTCAGTGTCGGTGCCTCTTGGAGGACCTGTGAGAGGAAGCTTCTGAAATGCTCTCCCCTGGCTTGGGTCTTGAAATATACAAGCCACATACACTCAGTTAATCAAAAGTGAAAAGCCATTAGATAAGAAATAGAATGTTCCACTTCACAATAGCTCTCTGCAGATTGCTCGGGCAGTTATGGCACCGCTGGATTGGTGACACACTGCCCCCTGCAGACACATATGAGGAACATCCATCTATCTGCTTTTACAGCCGCTGTGGCATCATTAGAGTCTCAACCAATGTTTTAAAAGGAGCAAAATGGCAACATTAACAAGCCCTTCCTAACAGAGTTCTCAGGTCAGCTTCTCTTTAGTTGGGCAAGGAGTTAAAGTTTAATTTATGAAATCTAAAGAGCCTGATGTTCACACTGTTTCTGCAGAAATCCCGTTTACTCTTTTTATGTGGTGCTTCCATCTGGTGGTTGTGAAGAGAGTGAGCTTACTTCACACCCAAAGTTCTAATTCGCTGAGGAAATGAGAACATCTATTTGACTTAATCAAGAGGAATGGTGTTTCATTACAACATGGAAATTATTATTTTGCTGAGAAAGTCTTATCTCCTTCCTGAAATGCTGAAAATGATCTGTTGAACCGGACAATATTTATAAGCAATGTCTCAGTAACATATTCATTGTTGAGCTACTCACTGAAGTTGTGTGCAATCTTCTGGTTGAGCATAATATGCTGGGTATTACTCTGCTCAGGCGCACCAAACGTCCCCAGATCTTTAACAGCAAATTGCTCGTATAAGCGTGATGTGTCGATTTCAATCCTCTTGGTGCTTTCTTGTATCCAAAATGATTTTGCAATCTGCCAAGAAGCAAATTAATTCAGCACTGAGACAACTCCATTTTATGAGGAAATCAATGTTAACATTAGAAAGGAACAACACCGGCGAAGCAATAACTGACAAGACAAAACAAAGAATAATTCCCAACAATGATGCAATATGAAGAATAATGAGGATAAACTAAGCTGATACTGACCTTTCTGTGTTTGCCCGAATACTGAAACACTGCATTTAAATATGAATGTTTCACACTAATGAGATCTTTGGTAAGTTTTATAGTTAATTGTAAAAATATGGTAATTTAGTGTCTTATGATGAATAAAGTTTTAACTGAAAAGTGACAGTATTACCTTCTCTGAGCCAACTAGGTCCCAGTGGAAAGCCTTGGTGCGTGTTTTTCTTTTAGTCGTCTTCAGTTTGAAGGGTAAAGGTGGGGCGGCCGGGATGATCTGGGGTGAGGGCCCTTTCACACCTGATGAGCCTGATTCATGTTTGAGGGTCTCTGGGACCGTGGAGGAGGATGTGAGGGGAGTACGGGTGGGTGAGGGTGGAGGAGAGGTGGGTGATGATGAGGGAGCAACAACACTGGGAGAGGTCACCGCTGGGACGGGAGGCAAAACATCAGGTCCGGTAACTTGAGCAGGAGTCCTCGCAGCACTGCGAGGTTTAGGAACAGGCTTTGTATAATCAGCTGAGGGATGAGTTGGACTCATGTCGCCGGCTGATAAATGATCTCCACCTTTAGAAGTGGGATCTTCATTTGCATAATCAACTGGAGGATAAACGACAGGCACATCCCCACCACTAAATTCACCACTTGACTCAAGATCTGTGTTGGTGTCCTCTGTGTCTTCGGGTATGCTGAGATTTCGTAGAAAATTTGTCTCCATAAACATGTTTTCACACTTGGACTTCCTCTTCCAGTCTGAACACAGTTTGTGAATGGCGTGGACCCAAGCATCTCGCTCCTTCTCGGTGGCTCCCTGGGCACTGGTTTGATCTGATACAGGCACCTTGAATCTGAGATAAATCAAAAACATTAAACTTGGCTTCCCTTATTCTCTGAGATAAGACTGGTAATTAAGACTTCAGGCCTATATTTATGGCTTAATCACTCAGTCAAAGCTGCATCATAATTCCCACAATAAAAATAAGTGCATTGCGTGGACGACTGAAATTACAAACTATTACAAGGCTATAAATTAATTTGAAAAGAAGCAAAGCTGTTGTGATATTTCCTCAGTAAAACTCACTCACTGGTACTCATTTTTGTGGGTGATCAGGGTGAAAGTGTCCAGGCTGTGAGGTTTCTGTACTCTGGTGTCACCGTCTGACAGGTGAATCACAATGGACACGGGCACCGAGGATGTCACCTCACCGTCGGTGGGGCCTCGACTCCTGTAGGGGACCAGTGTTAGCTGGCCTGGGTGGAGCTGGACCTCGTATCTGGAACAAAATGAGGAAGGAGTGGTGTGTTATGTAAACCACAACAACATCACCTGAGCTGTGTCCCAGTTCCACACCAGGTGCTTGTTGTATTCAGTATGTACTCTATATTAAGTGTCATACTGTTTTTGAAGTTAGTGCACTTGAAGCCTATGTATATTCTGGGCTAACTGGGCACAGTTAGCTTAGCATAAAGACAGGAAACATTAGGAAACAGCTGGCTTGGCTCTGTCCAAAATTAACTCACTAATTAACAGCTTATTGTCGTGGGTAGTGTATGAGGACACTCAAAAGTAAGGTAAGATTCACACTAAGAACAGGTTCAGTTAGAAGAAACACCACTCAAAAAGATGGCTGATAAGAGGCTTACAGGTACAGGTAGCAGGTCAGAGCTGCAGAGAGCGGGAAACAAGTGATTCACAGAGTCAAAGATGCAGGGGAAGTACAGGCAGAGATACAGATGCTGATACAGATACAGACTCAGGTAATTGCTGGAACGCAAAGGCACAAGGAAACACTGACCGTCTGTCAGGGTGCAGGTAGAAATGAAGTGTATACTGTGGGAATGAAGAACAGGTGATGCCCGTGGATTTGTTTACAGTTTTATGGAGAGTTATGCACTTGAAATATACATATTAAACAAACAATGATTAGTTAATGAGTGAGTTTTAGAAGTAATGGTAGGGGCATGTTCTACCTTTGACAGAGCCAGACTAGCTGTTCCCCCCGGTCTTCATGTTAAACTAAACTAAGCCACCCACTGGGCCAAACTGTTCTATGAGAGTGGTATCGATTTTTCATTTTTCATCCAGCAAGAAAGCTGAAAGCATATTTCTAAAATATGCTAATGCTCTACTGCACCGTGGGACAATAATACACTCAAAAAATCAAGCATCTTTTGTATGCATACTGATTTTTAAGAATACTTAAAGTCCCCTTCAACTCAAAAATGTGCTTTGCTCATTGTTATGTCTCCTGAGCTTCACTGTGCAGACTGCTGTGTGTGCAGAGTTTGATATTAGAAGGCTGTTTTCACATTCATCTGCTGAAGGGGGGAAAGTTTCTCTGTGCTGTGTACATACATGATTTAGGGACATCACAGCTAATTCAAAAGCCAGTTGTGGCCCAGTTCATTTGTGACTGAGAATGTGGGTCTGAACAAATCTGTTCTTATCACAGACTATTCTGCACATCTGTTGTGTAGCTGTTATATAATAGCAGAGCTACTGCAATAAGGACACATCCTTACTTCACCCATTTGAATGAGGCCAGTCCTCCTCTGTGTAGTAACAAGATGCCTTTTCGAAGGCTCTGTGATGCCTGAGGTTGCTGATGAGTTTCTGCATCTCCCTCCTCATGGTCACTGTATATGTTCCCATAAATGATCTGATTCACAAGTTGCATCATCTATTCAACAAGAAAAGAAAGGAGGACACAAATATATCATTCCTTGTATTCACTATAAACGGCTGTTTCTTTTTATTTCTTAAAAGTATCCACACTACATATAAATGTCACCTTGTGTTTGTCCTCCAGTGATGTGGCCTCCAGTTCGTAATCATGATGTCCTTTAAAGGAAATGGAGAACCTGGAACCGACGCCATCATCACAACTCTTGACGATGGAGAAGGCGAGTTGCCGCTTGATGATGCCTTTCTCTATGCTGCACAGCATTTTGGTCTTGAAGTCAATCTGGATGGTCATGATGACAGTGTTTAAGTAAGTGCATGAGTACAGTATACGCACTCAGTTCCCAGTTTATTAGGTACGTGTAGCTGAAACCAACCATATCTTTATGAAGGTTTTACTGAAACTGATTCAGAGCAGTGATGATTTTGAACTATCCCCTGTCATGGCATGACTGTGCTATGGTGAGTACTGTTAACTGTCTTGTTTGATTTGGTTTCCTGTTGAGGAATGGAGAACCAGGAACCTTGTTTTGTTTTGTTGTTGTTGACTCACCTGAAGGACTCGCTTCTGCCACCTGTATCTGCCGTGCTTATGAACACTGAAGTTGTACTGGGATGGCTTCTGGTCCTGCTGCCAAAAAAAACCCAAATGTCACACACTGGAAAACACCTTCTAGTGAACAACAGGCAGTGTAAACACAGCAATGTAACATGGTCACTTCAAGGAAATAATCTTTTGTCCCTTGACTGTTTCCTGCTAAGGTGTAGAACAAAAGCTATGTTGTACAGTCCCACATAAACATACCTGTGGGTAAATCAAACTTTTCAGAGACAGATTTATTTTAAAACTGATCCAGCAGGTTCAGCGGCTTATTAACACAACAATCTTTAAAGAGCAGAAGAGGATAAACGTGGGGGAGCAGGTCTGTCAATTTTAAAAGACTGGTTTCTAAGTAGGTCACAAAGCAATATAGAATTCAAATAATGTTCAAGGAGTCTTGTTTGTGTGTCAAGGAGCTGGAGCCAGGGTGAAGACTGAAGGCAGGGGGAAACAGTCGGCCTACCAACACCCTTAAAACTCACTGAGTTACATGCCGTATTTTGTCTGTTTTTAATTACAAACAACAATTTGCAGTTCAAGGAAGTGCAGTAACCATTTATTAAACCTGCAGTTGAGGAATTTCTGGCCGCACTTGGGCAGCAGAAACAAACTGTAAACAAAACACTGACATCTTATTTTCTTTTCAGATGATATGGTGAACTTTTTATCCATCAGCTGTCCATTTATACATCCAGAGCAACATTAGCATTGATTTAAAGTTGTGGAAGATGCCAGGAGAATGTAAATCCAATATTATTAACTCCCCTCTTAACTCTGTGTTGGTCTCCTGAGGGAAATCTCTGGCTTTTTAACTGCTAAATGTTTCACTATTTTCAGTAGCTAGCCACTTACTTTCTCTGTTTACTGCCTGTCAGGTAGCACATAGTGGATGTTTTCAAACTTGTGAGTGAACCAAAACTGTGAAGTTGCAGTTAAAGTCAAAAACTATAACAATGAGCTGACAGATGCTCGTGGAACTGAGGGGAACTGCACAGTCAGGTGATGAACCTGTGGGTTTCACAGACAAGTAATAATGTGTTGCATTGTTTGTATGAAATGTTGATTATAACTGCTTTAACAAACAAGAGTTTATCCATCCACCCATCACGTCTGTGCAGTGTCTCCACTGGTTGCCTGGCAACCTCGTGGTGACAATAAGACTAAGAAGTTACTGCACCATATTTCTGTTTGTGCACAGATTAAACAAACAAGGTACAAGGTGTCAAGTCTGAGCGAGAGAAACTGACCTGATATTTGATATTTGCTTGATATATTTAAAGACAAATGTTTAAACAGCTCTTAACTGTGTAAACAAAATCAATAAAATCCCTCTCTGATGTTCCCTATTCTCCCGAGACTCGAACTGAGAGCTGTGCCTTCAGAGACAGGTCAACATGAAAACTCTTGAGTGCTAACGACAAAATATCGAGGGAGCTCGGTTTAAAATGTCAGTACCTCTTCAGGCAGGTTCTGCTGTTTGAGCACCTGGTCCTTCCTGGCCAGGTTCAGAGCATCCTCGATGGACAGCTCTCCGTTCTTCACCATGTTCATGATGCTCAGCTGCTGCTCATTGCTCAGCTGAAATCACAGCAACACAATAAACAGAATAAGATATATTAACATGAGAAGTCTTTTTTCAATGTCCATATTTGAGGTTATTCCTATTGTGAACCAAGTATGTGAATCTTATCTTATGATAAAATCTAGGCATTTAAAGTATCCTTGCTCTCGGTAAACAAACAAATTACTCACAGTTTACTAATACAAAACCTTTTTTTTTTTTATCTTTGCATCTCTTTTACATCTTTCATACAATAATTCACTGAGATGTTTATACATATATGCATGATGTTTGGTAAGAGAGGCGCGATCTGTGATTTTCTCTGCTTGGCAAAGTGAGCCACAGATGTCGGGATGTGTCGGTCTCAGCTCAGTGGGACGGCAAAGAGGAACCACTGCACTGCAAAATACAATCAGCATCTGTATCTCTTTAACACACTATTACAGGAACACACTGCCTTCCTTAAATCACTCACTGTCTGTCACATTTCTGGGTAAATAAATGCTCCTGTTGTGGGAAACTACAAACAGCAGGGAAGTTGGGTTAAATTGAGGAAGTAAAAAATGCTTGAGAGACTCCCATAAAGTGCACCAGAGCTCCGTCTCCTCTTGCCTGACAGAGCTGACGTTAATGAAAGTGAGAGAGTAGTTTCCTCTGGAACCAAGTATACAGTAAAGCTGTTGTTATTACTGACTCATCTGCAGAAGCATTGATTTTACACTTTCATCAACATAGTAAATTGGAGCCTGGCACAAGCTGTTAAAAAAAACTTACTGCTTGATGTTGGCTTTCAGGTCTGAGCATTTAAAGTGAAATCTTACCTTTGGCAGCTCCTCGGCGTGTCTGTCCATTCTGGATAGATTGTCTCTCTTCTTTGATCCTAAATTTGGCATGATAACTTTTCAGATATCACCCAAAAATCCATGTAAGTGCTCAGTCAATGAATCTCTTCCTCTGTTGCAGCACAGATGCAAACCATCCAGTGAGGATTGTTTTGTTTTTCCGTCACACGAAACCTCAGACAGAGTTCTACTCCTCTGGCCACAGAGAAGGAGATTTGCTGTGATTTGTGTTACTTTCTACCACCGCCCTCTCTCAGCTCAGGTTACACTTCTTCCAGGTTAAGCAGAAGCTTTTCAGCCACACCCACGGAAACACGGCAGTGCGCAAAAACAGCAAACATTTCCACTCAGTGTACAGGTCTATGCTTGCAGGACAATGTGCTTTATCTGTGCCTTATAGGCTAGGAAGCCTGTGCATTTTTAGGCTGATTATTTTATCTCAAAAAGATCCCTGCAATGCAACACATGCAGCACTCTCACAGCACTTAACTATGCTTATGTTTGTTTATGAAACTCATTTACCAGGATGTAACTGCTTGGGAAAATAGAATTCATATACAGTATGAAAGCAGACCACAGTCCTGGTTATAAAAAGAGTTAAAGTTAAATCATAGTATTCATTTCTAACTCTACAAATAATTTCCCTTCACTTACACATCTGTTGTGTAGGTGTCTTATAATAGCAGGTGGTTAACACATCTGTATTCAACCAGGCCTCAGACCCCCAGGGGGAAAAAAAAGTCCCAATTTCACTCTGTATTAGTTGATCCTACCACCTGTAGAATATGACGTGTCCTCCGTCCTCTCTCCTGTGGTTCTGGTCTTGCTGAGGAACTCTGTATCAAGTCCTAGTCATAAGACTTGTTTTACTTTATATTCAGCTCATTTGTTGTAAAGTCTTTTATCAAACTGTTTTATACTTTTTCTCTGTGTGTCAAGTAATTAACACACAAAAACCTGAGGCAACATTGTTTTAATTAATCAATGGAGAACTGTAACTGTAACATGTATTTTCATTAACAGTACAGCTGATAATTCTTTTCTTCAATAACTGAGTGATTGTTTAATGTGTAAAATGTCAGAAATATAATGAAAAATGATCATTAATAGTTCCTGAAGCTCAAGTTCACATATTTAAATTGCCTTTTTAGTCTTTAGTCAGTCAAAAATCTACTTAGAAGAATTTACTCTTATAGAAAACTAGCAAATAATCACTGTAACCAGTGATTTTTTTGATTAAACAATTAACTAAACAGTCAATCAGTAATCAAATTATTGCAAATTATTTATTGTTTCAGCTTTAGAGTGGTTGGTTTTCTGAGCGACTGGGGAAATAATGAAACCATGTACAGTGGGGGTCCACTAGGGGGCGTGGTAACAACGCCCTCACAAAGGCTCTGTGGTCTGCTGCATCTCCGCCAACCCCACCCCCTCCTCCCTTTCCTGTATATGTTCCCATAAATGATCTGATTCACAGGCTTCATCATCTATTTTTAAAAAAAAGAAAGAAAGAAAGAAAAAAAGGGAGCACCAGAATGAAAGGCCCAGAAGTCCCAGTAAGAGCAACAGAGACAACTGGTCACAAAGAAAAACATAAATTACAATTATCACAACAGAGTTGTAGAGAATGGAGAACCTGCAGCTGACTCCATCATCACAACTCTTGACAGGAGAGAAGGGAGGGACTGTGTTTATTCCTGCATGAGTACAGTATAATACACTCAGTTACCAGTTTATTACACTGAGCTAAAACCGTCTAATGCAACAGTCCTGCAACAGAAATGATGTTCAGTTCTTGTGTTGATTGGACTGTCTGATCATGTTGGAGGTTACAGCCAACATGACTTCTGTACAGGACCGCACTGATAATACCAATAATATGTCTAGTCTGTCTCCTTCAGTCCTGTTACTCTGATAAGATAAACTCACAAAATAAACCTAAAACAAAAAAGAAGCAGCAAGAACCTGAGATACAGAAAATAAGGCGGAGGCAAAGTACAGGAAATTAAGTCATGATGAGTCTTTATGTAAAACACAGGCCACAGAACATTGATTTTCATGCCGCTTCATTAGTTCACATGTAGAGTTTGGATTGTGTTTCACTTGTGAGAAAATGGATAGGGAACTAGAGCTGGTTATCAGTGACAGCAGATAAGTGCATGTGGTTTGATGTCCACCATCAACTTATTTAAATGGCAACTGAAAATGTCATCACATCTAACACTGTCCCACTGAGGGACTTCACCTTTTAAAGGTGGATTATCAGTGACTGCAGCATAGTTTCACACTTTATTAATGAGGAGGAATTCAGCAGAATTTCAGCAAAACTGTTCAGAACTTTTTTTATAAGAAGTCCATAGATTTTAACCCAGTGTTGAATTCTCATAAATCACCAAAGGAAATAAGATAAGTTTGTGTTTTATAGGAACAGAGAAGCACATAAGTAAGAATACAATGGACTTTACATTTATATTTATTATTCATGACCTTTGCCAAACCGAGTTCTTCCTCTCCAATCCTGGTCAACCATGCAGTTTTAAAGAATAGAGTTGAACAGAGTTAGGACAGTTTATTATACAGTTATAACTGTATAATGTAGACCTGTGACAGTCCAAGAGATCACGCGTTTTCAATGGGAGAAGAATTTTATTTCTTTTAAGTTTGAAGAGTCAGGAATGACAGATCACCAACCAGACGTTATATATGATCTCTACTGAAGCAGTATTTTATCATAAAAATGACTTTATTTCTCACATGGTCTCAGAAAAGGACATTAGATGAAATCCACTGGGATTTCCAAAACAATTACGAGAAATAAAGCGCTTGTAGTTTTTGGCTACACTCGGTACCTGTGCCTTAACTGCACGAATATACGCGCAAGAGAATTTGATTTTTTTCAGCAAAGAATGTAAACCTGGAGAACCATGCGGTTAAATGGTCAGTACGTTTACAGAGTGACATGCGTGTCTCCTCACTGTAAACTTATAAGGCGACAGAGGAGGATCTTCACCAGCAGTGACCGTGTGGGAAACTCCTCTGCAGGGGAATCCCTTTAATAATCTGGTGGGATTTTCGTCTCTACCACAGAATCAAAGGAGGTGTGGTTCGAGAGTAATGAAAACAATAACTCTCGTTTTGTGAGATTCCTAAGAACTGATACAGTTTGTGAATAATGCTGTCATATTTAATTATTTTTATCACAAAATGTAAAATCCACATGTTGTTTAAGTCAACTGAGAACTCAAATAGCTGTAACAGTGGTCTAATAAAAGTAAATTACCCTTTTAAAATACAATACAGTCAATGGTGTACTTATACTTGAATATTTGTATACTTCTACTTTACAGCCTTCAAATGGAGATATTGTACTTTTTACTGCATTACATTTGCAGCTTGCATATTGAGATTTTACATATACAGTGGCTTTATTAAATACAGCGGGATAGATTACAGTGGCCGAGACAGTCATCAGTACTTTGAAGTACATGCTTACACACTGCTACATCAGTAATAATAATTCAGTAATATCATTTATCGTATTGTAACACTGAAATGGAGCATTCTTCTGCACAAGATGTAATTTTACTCTTAATATTTTAAGTGCATTTTGCAGATAATATGTCTTTTACCTAAGAAAAACAACTAATGCAGGTCATGTAGTCTTAATGCAGTATTTGTACACAGTGATCGTGCCACTGATGGTCACTGAATTTAATCCCCTTCAGAAGTGCGCTGCCCCTTTTGGTCTAACTCGCTGTTCTGTGGTCACTGGTGTCAGGTGAGGATACTGTAATTTGCCCTATCAGGGTATTTTATGGAGGAATTTACAGGAAATGGTCAGGTGAAAAAAAAAATCACGTGGGAAATACCCCGCGCTCAGCTCCGCCCTCTATGTTTAAGACGTGGAGCGAGCAGCTGCTGCAAAGAAGAAAGAGAGGAAGGAAGAAAGAAAGTAAGAAAGTGCGGCTGTGTGGATCCAGAGAGCAACAACAACATGTGGGGTCTTATAACAGGAGCCACTACAATGCGTCTACTGCTGATGATGTTCGTGTTAACGGTGAGGAAGCTTATTACTGTACTGCGTCGTAGAAATGATTGATTTTGACCTGTGGTAACTGTACGTAGCTCAGTGTATACAGTGTTATTAATGCTGTTCTGGTATCTGTTTGTGTATTTGTATCATCAAGGCTTCACGTTTATTCTGTTCGTCTTTTACTCAGATGTGTAGTTTTATTCGGTGTTAGAAACTGCGCATATTATTGCGCGGTTACACCCTGAGTCACTTTCACTTTCATTTACCGTCCATCCGCGTTAGATTAGGGTTTGTAGTGAAAGCGCGTGAATTTGTCTGAATCCTAACACGCAAAAATAATAACTTTATTAACAAGGAAGTGTCAAAGAAATGAAAGAAACGACGTGCATCTGCTGGTAATGAGTTTCAGACTGAACCGTTTGCCAAATGCTGGGTACTTTCCGCCACTCCCCTCTCTCAGCCAGGCCTGAGGAAGTGAACCCAACTGTCATGGTCGCACTGAAACTCCACCATCTCACTACAAAGCCCACAACCAATTGTTAGTTACAGTAGTTTCACACTTGTTGTTTTGCAGGCGACAGCCTCCGCTGAGCTCAACTGTGACCCACTAACTCAGTATGCGAAGAATGGCGAATGCTGCAAAATGTGTCCTCCAGGTTGGTGAAGTTATTTCCTCTGCTGCATCATGATGAAAGTATTTATGAACACATTACTCCTGATATGTTGGTTGTTCACTTGCTATGAAAGCTGGTGAAAATTGGCTCCATAAAAGACTAAATGTGAACAACTGGTAGTCACTGATATCTTTGTGTAAATGTAGTGAATTCCCTCCGGCAGCTGTGTGCTTAAAGTAAACAAATGCACAGTTTATGGAGGAGAAAAACAGCAAAAAGCAGCACATTTCAAGGTTCTCAAACAGCATCAATACTGGTGCTAGAAACAGCTACTTTTGCTTTCAATTTGCCTCTTTTCCTTCACTGGATTCTCTTTCACTTTGTCCATCCTAAATCACTTTAAAGGAGCACACTGAGAAGACTGATACCACTCTCAAATCTGTCTGGTAAATACAGCATGAAGCTACAGCCGGGCAGAGCTGTATCAGTTACTTGATTAATTAGTTATTCAACAGAAAACAGTACAGTACAATATAAAGACATTTTTCATGCAAACACTCTCTGGCTACAGTTTCTCAAATGAGAGGATTTGCTCATTTTCACTGATTAAGAACTGAATATGTTTGGGTTTTGGACTTCTGATTGGGAGGTTATGATGGCAGCAGTTTCATAACTCTTAACAATTCAATGAGTTTACACTATATCCCCTTTTAAACAGCCTGTTCAAGATGGGAGTGCTGGGCTGTTCTGTATAAAAGGTACAAAGGTGGAATGGGAGGGTCGTTGTTGTTCTACGTTTAAGCTGGCAGCAGAGCGGACTCGACGTCTGTATAAAAGGGACAGTCGGCACAGTGGGACAAACACCAGCTGTCTCTGCCGTGTTACACCTCATGCCTCTGATTCCACAATGTCGGCATGCTGTATAAAAATCACACACGCTTTGTGTGCTTTATGCAAACAAGCAAAGGCAGCGAAATCAAGGGTCTTCTTAACGTCGGTATCTGTGTAAAATGAGAGTGGTATCAGCTTTTCATCCAACAGGAGAAACATCTCAGGAAGAAAGTGAATTCCCCACAGTGTTAAACTTGTCCTTTAAGTCACATGTTCCCCTCTGCTACATACACCTGATGTAAATAATACACATGCTTTAACATGAGGCGTCTCTGTGTTTTCCAGGTACCAGCATGTCGAACATCGGCTCTTGTCAGGAACCTCAGTGCCAAGAGTGTAAGGAGAACGAATATCAGGATAAATACACATTTGAATCCAAGTGTCAGCTTCAGCCGTACTGCGACAAAAGTAAGAACAAGTTACACAACAACTGTTCTGCTACATATATTGATAGACTGTCGTTGAGTGTAGCATAACATACAACTTCTGTCCCTTCTTCCTTCAGATAGCGGCTTTGAGAAGCCTGTCCATCAGAGCAAGAAGGAACGAACCACCTGCAAGTGTGAGAACGGATTCCACTGCTCCAGTCAGACTTGTATAATCTGTGTGGCACACACAACCTGTAAACCAGGAGAGGGTGTTCGTTTCGAAGGTACGACACATCTTCTTGATGCCGCAAAGCATCATTTTACACTGAACATAAGGAGTGGTCAGATTTGTTTTTGCAAGGTGATGAATCATTTTTTGGGTCTCACACTTTGTTTTCAGGCAATCACACAGACGACAGAGTGTGTTGGAAATGTCCCAATGGCTGGTTTTCAAATTCAGAGAACAGCACCTGTCAGAAATTAACAGAGTGAGTAAAGGAACTCCTAAGTATTTTCATATGAACTGAGGTGGCAGCACTGTGAAAACACACCACAAAAGGACAATATTACATTACTATGGCCTCAGTTTTCCTGTTTCGCTTTTGTCGTGTGATTGGTCTTTGTCAAAGGAAATAGTTTGTAGAAATATGCTTGTTTAAGCTCTCATGAGTTAGATGAGTAGATTGATACAATTCTCATTTCCTTAATTAGCACATCAGTGTATACAAGTGTATAAATGTCTGGTATCAGTCTCATGGTGTGGTCAACAAGGCTTGTTTGCCAAAACGTGTCAGTACAAGAGCATAATATGGTGAAAAGGGGCCATAGTATTGAGATTTGTTTGTGTTTTTGGAGTGGCACTGGTTCACGTAAGGTGTCAGTGTGCTTGAAAAGGACCCCTCAGTCCTGATGTCGAAAAGTTGTGGGTGCCACATGTTGTTTGAAAGCATGCTCAGGTCTCTGTCATGGATGGGATGAAATACATTTACATTTATTGCTGTTTCTGAGAAAGTTCTGACAGCAGTTTAGCAGCTGTCTTTTTTTAGCTTTTCATGTAATGCAACGCAGCTGCAAAATTGTCATTGGACATTTAAACAAATGAGACGAGAAATGTTTCAATACAGGCCATGAGGGGTCACTAAATGATTCAACTATGGGAACCAAAATTATGTGTTACATTTATACTAATTTAACACTAAAGTGCTTTGAAACCAAAAACTGTCCTGTTAAGACTGAGACGTTTTCTCTTTCAGATGTGCAGATGGATATACCGTTAAAGTCAAAGGGACAGACACATCTGACACCGTCTGTGGTAAGTTCTGTGTAGGAAGATGAATCATAAAAGTTTCTCACTTGAATCTCTAATGCAGTGCAGCTGTGTGGTTAGAGGTGGCGTCTTCCTAAAAATGAAACTGAGACAATACATCTCATAAATCTATGTTGGTCTGTGGTTTTGTCTGTGGGATTAACAGCTTTCACCTACACACTATTTATACTACATCTATGTGTGTATAGTGTGCTTGATATGATGGCTAAAGAATTGAACCAAAAAGTAAAGTATGGACTTAAGATCATCTTCCTCTTCCCTTTTATTTCGTGCTTCCTCTGCTGAAATGCAAATATGTGGCACATATGAAAGTTTTGAGGCGTCTGATTCCTGTCGTACAGGGCATTTTCTGAGAGTTCTGTATTTGTCTAAATAAATTCCCATATTCCTCTCAAATGATCTAATGATCATTTATTATTGGAGATAATAAACTGTGAATGTGTGTTAGTTACTGGGAGGATCAAATATGTTTTAATTATTCACTGTCTTTGTCTTTTCTTGCAGAAATACAGTTACGGCAGCACTTGGCTCTGATCGTCGTTTGTCTTTTAATTGCTTTAACAATTACAGTTGCATTCGTAGTCTATCTGTGCAAAGGTACGCTGAGCTGTAAATGTTATCATTTCTAACATATTTAATGAGTTACAGTTTCAGTAATTCACTTAACGTACTCATGTTGTCTTGTCTCTTCTTCCTTTTGTGTTGGGTAAACCAGGAGATGCAAGGAGAAAGGTAAAGGTAAATGTGATTTTCTTTGTTGCTTTGTTGACTCATGCATAACACATTCTTAAGTAACCAAGTACTAATGTTAACATTCAGACTAAAAAGACAATTTACTGGGAATGATCATGTTGGAAATCATATTACTTTGCCACTTTAGTGTCTTTTTGCTTTGCATGCTTTGAGGGATAGTAGATCGAAGTCTGTCTTCTTGCAAAAAAACCTTTATATGCTAAATATGAAGCTACAGTCAGTGGGTGATTAGCTTAATTTAGCAGAAAGACTGGAAACAGAGGCTGAAATGTAACGAAATTTACCTACCAGCTACATGTTTTCACTCCCTTATTTATTCCATACAAATACTAAACTGTAAAACAATGAGATGGGTTACCTTTCAGTCCAGCTGTTTACAGTCTTTATGCTAAGCTATGCTAATCAAAACCTGGCTCTAACCTCACATTTGGCTTACAGACATGGGAGTGGTATCGATCTTCCCAAAAATACCAAACTATTTCTTTAAATAACATTTAACTCAGGATCTATTGGGTATGCCATACTGTTTAACTGTTGTAACTTTCTCATCTGAAACTGTAATACTCCATATTCCTACATTTTAAAACAGTTTTTGCTCTCTGCAGGGCTGTGTGGAGGCATGTCGTGCGGACAAACAGGAGCTACCGGGAGAAGCCAACACACTAATGGTGACCCAGGAAGAAACTGAAAAAGAGCTCACAATTCCTGAACAGCCGTCCACACAAGAGGAGGGTGCTTCACGGACGCCGGAGGAGAACGAGGACGAGCTAAGCACAGAGTTGTCCGCGGGAGTTATTATCACTGACAATGGAAACTATGTGGTACAGGAGAACGGGAAAGCAGATATCCTCTCCAGACAGGAATCACAAACGCAGACATACACAGACTGAAAATAACCCAAAAGCCTCATTCTGAACATTATGTAATTATGAACTTGTGTCTCATATTTCACTTGCACATAAACATGTATATAATGTCCCTAAGTGTGAACATTAAGATTGAAAATGTGCTGAAATTATGTAGTTGTAGTGCAACAATATTAGAATAGTGTGGCGTACTAAATTACTTTGTTGATAGCATTTTTGTACATTGTTGGTTTTAGTGTGTGTTTATATTGTATTTTGATTTAATCAGCAACTTAATGTTTACCCTGTACACAAGATTTTTTTTAAACGTGAACATGCTACAAAACTGTGTGACTGCTGTACATTAACAGCATGTAATTTAAAAGCTTTTGCATTAAATTTTATTCAACTGTAATTTTTAACCTGTGTTTATTTTTCCTACTGTTGTTCCGTATATCCATCTAGTTGCACCGCGACCCCCACGTCAAACAAAATCAGTACCCATAAAGCTTTGGGGGGTGTAAACAGGAAGTGATACTGTTGCTGTGGATTCAGTGAGCATTTTGGTGGACTGGCACCATTAAAAGTACGCCGAATTTGCTACAAGCAGTTCCTGTTTGCATTTTTCCTATGAATACACTGACAGGTGTCACTGAATTGCTTAAATACCGACGAAGACGTAAAAACGGGAAGATTTTCAAGGAAGTTCTGGAGTTTTGCGGAGCGTCTATTTTCTCTGGTTTCTGAGCGGATTAATGGACGTTTATCCACAATGGATATCGAAACTTGGGAAAGTGTAAGTCACACTGAATCAAAACATACGTGTGTCACGTCCCTGTTTTTGACTCAAAGTGCGAAAATTAGTCGCTGAACGCTTTTAAAGCACATTTCCGCTTTGATAAACGGGCCCAACTACAGTGACTAACACTGGTGTTTTTGTAACACCTGCGGACACCTGTGTTTTCCCCTACAATTCCTACCCATAGCTGGAAACCCCGTGGTCTAATGAAATGAACCGAGCTGCAGTTACTCTCGGCTTCCTCACGGGGGTGCTATAGGTTCACTATTGGAAGTTCAGCTCATGGAGAAGCGTCTCCACGGTGCTCCACTGCTGAAACTTCCTACTTCAAGACTGAAACTGAAGATGTAACGAGTTGAAAAGTGTTATTAAGTAGCCTGAGACGCAGTCACTCTAACATTTTATAGTTTCAAGACTCTATTCCTTTGTTTTCATCTATTTTCTGTGAGAAAAATGGCTTCAGGCAGAAGCTAATCTGCTCTGTGTGTGCTCCTGTTTGTAGGGATTTGCATGGAGAGGTGAGGCCAGAAGACAACTGCACTGCAAGCCTGCTGCTCCCAAGAGCTTTCTCATTATCCCAGGATTAATGGAGGTACAGCCCTTTGAATTTACATGGAAACCTTGGTGATTGATGGCGAGGAATCCTTTTGGTAGATCTTAAACATTACTAACACCTAATCTTTAGAAGATGGGAAATGGTTAAAAGGAGCATCTAACACCAGTTTGCACTCACACAGGAATTTAAAAATCTGATTTTTCTCCCTCTCTCTCTCTCTGAGGTCCAAATTTTTTCAAAGGTTAATGTTTGTGTGTTACTCAACCAAAAACCTGTTTGGGAAGATCGACTAGACTTGGGTTTGATATGCAAAGTAAGGCCATTACTCTCTTTGACTCATCAAATTAACATGGATAAGCCAAGTTCTTTGTTTAGTTTTACATGAGAATTTAACTTAATATTGAAGAAAATGTTACCCTCTGTACAAGGCCCTTATTACTATTATAATTTATAAATCAAATACAGAAGCAGTAGAAGACTCAGAATTTCGCTAGAAGCTGGAGTTTATTTAAGCAAAAATATTTCTTCATAATTCGACAAAGGAAACATAATTTACAGGCTGTGGGTGGAAAAATACATCTACATTTATTTACAATAACACAACATTGTTAGTCTTTGGTCTCAGAACAGATTTTCATTCATTTCATTGCAAACTTCAGGAAATCCCTGAGGTCTGAACGATTAAAGTGCAAAAGATGTGGAGAATGTCTCTAGTTTAGTTTCTGTCTAAATACCCGCTTAGACAATTTCATGAGTGGTGTAAGACGAGGGAACAAACAGTCCGGTTCTTGAAGCCCAGTCAGCCCACAGTTTTCCAGCCGGGTGATAAATATGGTCCAGAGGTTTCTTCACAGTCTCTGAGGTGGCGGTTTCTGCCAAAGACCAGATTTTGGGTTTTTGACTGGAGATGTTTTCTTTACTTTCCAAAGCGGACGGTGTGTGGTCAGAGTCACTTTTCTTGACAAGTGCAAGCTCCCTGTCTTCCTGCTCGTGGCTCTGCTGCTGCTGCGGCATCTCCAGACGCGCATCCACAGGTGCCGAGCTTTCCAACGCGCTCTGGACGCGCTCATCGGTGCCTGCGCGGTCACTTTGAGGCTCTGCCTCGTCCCGCTCATCCAGGTGACATTTCTGCAGGGGGCTGTCGTCGTCGTCGTCGCTCTCCCCCTCCTGCTCCTCGTCCTCCTCATCTGACTTCCCCTTAGACGCCCAGCTGACCCTGTTCTCCTTCTTCAGGCGTCGCCTCGCGTTGGCGAACCAGGTGGAGACCTGCGTGAGGCTCATCTTGGTGATGATGGCGAGCATGATTTTCTCGCCCTTGGTCGGATACGGGTTCTTCAGGTGCTCGTTCAGCCAGGCCTTGAGTGCCCCGGTGCTCTCTCGAGTGGCCACCTTGGTGACCCTACCGGGATCCTCGGCTGCTCCCGGGCGGTAGGGCGGGTAGAAAGCCCCCCCGCGAGCCAGGAGCGCGTGATGATAGGGAGAGGCGGCCTTCAAGTCGAAACCGTTGTTCTGAAAAATAAAGAGAGGAAGTGTAAGGACGAGCCAAGAGATTTCGCTTGTGCGCAATTACGCACGGAGTTGTCGACCATCAACCCAGAGATCACAAGCCAGTGAGTGATTTATAGACCGAGAGGGAACAGTCTGTGTTGACTGACAGAACCTCAACTCAGTGTGTGAGCCAAGTCTTTAAGAGGTTGATGCGTTTCTGGACATTTCTCCTTGTTCACCCACTTTCTGATAAAAGTAGATCGCAGTGACTACTCGTGAAGAATATGAGCTGTTGATGTGATAAGTAAATTACTTTGTGAATTATCAACTCACCATGTGTGCGATGTGCCTGTGGTGCGGATATGGGATAAAGTTGTATCCCTGTAGTCCTGAGTATGTTATAGGAACCCCAGCTGCCATCGCTGCCAGATGCTGAGCCTGCTGCTGTTGCACGCCCGGTGGGCATCCCAGCACCGGGATCTGATATCCAGTCGGCATGCTGATGTTCCTCTCCAAGAAGAAGTTTCCAAATCCAGTTTGCGATGCGGGCATCTTTCCTGCGTCCCAGCTCTTCGGGTTTGAGTGGCGATCCAACCTCCTGGATGTATTTATACACACCCAGCTGCCAGCGTGTGGGAGCGGGGGGCGGGAGAGGGTGGAGGAGGACGCAGGGAGAGAAGGTGGGGGAGTGGGAGGGGGTCCCACTGGTATTGACTGACAGCTACGTTCAAAAGACCTACAGCTTTCACTGACAATAAATCCCATCAAAGACGCCCTCCGCTGTTCCTTTTAGCGTTTTCGTGGAGAGGCTAAATATGTGCTACTTACCCCAACACAGTGATTTCTGGAGAGAACTGAAGTTTCAATTCAAATGCAACCTTTTCTTTGGAGGTAAATAAAGACTCATAGACCTAAACATCAGCTCCACGTAACAAAGAAACGTCTCATACTTTTGGTATAAAAATAGTTTTTAGGTATCACCGTGATTATATTCGTTAATTTTGTCAGCAGCACTAAGTTTGACTTTTTTTTTTGCAGACTGAAACTTTGCGGAATTTAAAACAATAATGCCGAGAATCGTAAGAACCATATAATCTTTTACACTTGTATTTTTTTTATAGTTTTCATTTTATTTGGTTTCACTAAAAGGACGCTTCCAACAGTTCTGATGTGATTTCTGTAACGAACACTAAGCGCGGTGAGATTAGAAAACGACCTGAATTCAGTTAACAACATCCTGCCAGTCGCTGCTGTCGCTTCTGATACTTCATCACCTACAGATCTGTACTTTTGTGAATTGAATTGACCTCAGTGGCATTAAATCACGCCAATAAACAAAAGAAAATACTTTTTACGCACGCGTTACCGAAGAATGATTTGCTCCATTCTCGTTAGTTCTTTCATTAGATGGTTAATAAAAATGAATAAAGCATATAACAGTTGTCATTCAGCCTCTCAAGCCTCAGAGCCATACCTTTTTATTTGTTAATTTATTGACCAAACCATAACAAACTGTGCTTTTACACATCGGATGGCATTGTTTTGAGTGAAGGGCAGCGTTTCAATGGCCCTAATTAAACGAGGTTAAGTGAAACAGGTGTTGACTAATGTATATGATAATTGTGAGATAACAGATGCTAATGTGTGTGTGTGTGGAGGGGGGTTGTTAGAGATAAGAGGGAAAGATTACACTTCTTATTCCACTGCCCCCCCTCCTCCTCACGTCCTTCAAAAGAGCCACAGTTAAGCTCGGCGTTTGTGTTCAAAGGAGCGCACCTCTCTTATCTCACATCGTTTTGATTATTATATTAACAGCATTAAGAAGTGAGGTGTTGCTGGTGATAGTAGTGGTGCTTTTATGCGGAGATAATAGTAAGTAAAGTATTAAAGGAGAAGTGTTCCAGGACTGATTCTTTTAAAAATATCCCATTTATAATACTGTGATTTTAAACTGCTGATTCTTATCTTTGTTTCAGTTGTTTTAACTGTATGTTTCTTGCAGCTTGTTCCTTATTTTGATTAAGTCTAATAATAATAATAATACAAGTGAATTCACATTAGCCTGATATGTGTTAATCACACATGTAGTTCTGTGTTCTCTAAAGCTGATGTTAAAATTTTGACTCTATATAATTTATACCACTGTCTTTATACTGTCTTTTCATTCATATTTTTCATAATTAAGTACACCTAGCTGAAACTGCTGTAGTCTGGTAAAACAGTCCTGTGATTTGAAATATCGCAAATAATAATTAATCATCTGGAAAAATCCTTGATCTTAACTTTGATGTTTACAGAAAAAGAGCTGTGCAGTTAACAGTTTCTACTGCCAAACATGAGTTCATTATTTCACTGAAGAAATTAATGAAAACATGAGTGTAAATATAAATATATTTACTCATTACTTTACTTAAATACAGTTTTAAGATTATTGTACTTATATTTTCATCCTCTGTTACTTTATATGTCTGTTTCATAACATTTCAGTGGTAAATATTCTACTTTTGACTCCACTAAATTTATTTAACAGCTGTATACAAATCCAATAATGTAATGAATAACAATATAACACTGATAGAAGTCTTTCTTCTGCACAATGAGTTTGATACTCTGATACTATATTTTGCTGCTGATACTTCTATAGGATTTAAAGAAGGACTTTTACTTGTACTGGAGTATTTTTACCATGTGGTACTGATACTTTTACTTAAGTCGAGGATCTGAATACTTCCTCCATGACTGTTGATGAATAGTATGTTTTCCTCTCGCAGATTTCTGTTCTTTCTGACAACAAAACCACGCGACTTCAGAGCTGATCCACCCTGAGGTGTTTGTCTTTTTTCATGTATATTCTGGATTTACCAGTCATAGCTTAAGTGTTTTTTTATTGGTGTGAATACTGTCGTATATTTCAGTGTCAGAGTCCTTTGTAGTGCTTCTGGAGGAAATGTTTCTGGCAATAGAAGAAATGATTTGTTGATTAGGTGCTGGACAGAAAATGATTTACAACTTAGAGCAGTCATTTTTTATATATAGTATAACTTTGGGTTTGGGACTTTTGGTCAAACAAAACCAGAGATATGAAGTTGTTAATTTGTGCTGTGCAAAGTTGTGATTGACATTTTCTACACTTTACATTTCATAGACCAAATGACTAATGATGGCAATGTGTTTTCCCACAAGGTATATCTAATATTGTGTTGCATATCTGTGGACAGCGTAAAGAGAGAGGCATGCTGTGGGTGACCACAGATAGGGGTAAAGGTGGAGGGAAAGGAGGAATTCATTTGGGTGGGGTCCACAGAGCCTAAAGCAAATTTGTACAAGAGCAACAATGGGCTGACTAGAGTGCAAAGAGGAGAAGGCTTATGGCATCAGTAGTCTACATCTCACAACACAAACAGCTCAGGGCAGCGGCTTTTGTCCCTCTTGTAGAACTTCTTTTCATTCTCTTCCTCTTTTGCCAGCTCCGTCACAATGCAGGTGTTGGTCCTGCTCTGACGGGTCGAGTTTGCGCTGTTTGCTATTAGGATGTCAGTCGTTTACAGGAGAGAAAAGTGACCAAATGGAAGACGATTGTCCTCAGCTCCTGAAGAGATACAGGACAAGATAGCAAAGAGGATGAAATTATCTTTATCTCTGATAACACCTGAGCCATTCCTCTGTGTTGAAACTGTACTTTATATCTTCCTTTATCTACAAATCCTCTGAATATCCCACATTATAACTCTCTAAACAGACTGTTAGGTTAAGTGAGGCCCTGGTTTTGGATAAAATGCAGATTGACAGTGTAAGGGAGCTAATGAGCAGGTCAGGACAATAGGTTTAGGTGTGACCTCAGTTGCAGGCCATCCCCTACCTGCGAGCTGACAAAGGGACTAAACATGCAATTAGAATAGTTCATAGGTAGGTGTGAACAAGACAACAAAAGCCTAAAGAGAATACACAGAATCTTCAACACCTAGTGCTTGTTAGTTTACTTTTACAGCACTCGATACTGAAAGAGGAGAAAGCGGACTCATACAAACTGAGCTGGAGGAGGGGAGAGAATAATTTTTTTTAGGTAAATCAGACTATGAAAAGATGAAAAATGTGCATTTTTTATTCTTAATATTTAAATATAACCAACAAACATAAACTACAAAGCTGAAACTTGTCAATTGACGACCAGTATATAATGGTCTCCAAGCAGAGCTTCCAATTTTCCTCCCTAATGGGATTTTCCTGGGGCACCAACACAAATGGAGAGATGTAAGCAAAGTGTGAATGTTATCAAGCTCTCCCACCTCTTTACTATCAGACCCCCTCTTCCCAGACCCCCTAACACTCTTTGTCCTTTGTCATTACTCTTATCAGGACCACTCTATCATTCTTTCAAAATAGTAGTGGCGCTGAGACCGCTTGCAAATGTGAGTATGTCTTTGTTTAGTGCCGGGCAGCAGCCCGCCTCCCAGCTCCCTCCTGGGTGCAGCCTGATTGACGGCCCTCCACTGGGTGAGTGACAGGCAGCGTTGGTTAGGCTGTGATGGCCGGTGTGACAGCTGCTGCTGCTGCTGCTGCTGCTGCTGCTGCTGGTGGTGGTGGTGTCCGTGTGTCGGGTCCCGGTGGGTGGGTGCTGAGACCCCAGGATCCCTCAGCTAGAGGCCTGGCCCAGTTTGCTGGAGCCCGGTCAGAGCAGCTCCCCGGTGTGCTCGTTGTTGCAGATGAGCTTGTTAGGTCGCTGCACCCTGGTTCTCCAGTTCAGCTGCAGGTTTCCTCTCAACATATGCAGAGCATGAGCATAAAAAAGGCAACAGTGCCATTTCTTCCTGCTCGGGACACTGAGCCATCCTGGATTATCTCTGGAAGTTACAGATTTTATCAAAAACTTTTAAAGTTTAATTCTTACAAGATTTTCCATCTTGTAATTTTGGTGTTTAGTTCTGTCCTGTACAGAGGATCTATTGCAGGTCCATTTGTCCTGGAAGAGGAATCCCTCCTCTGTTGATCTTTCTCATGTTTCTCCAGTGTTTTACTTGTTTTGTTTGTAGAGTCTTTCCTGCTCTGAATCAGTTGTCTAATGATCAAGGCTGTACAGATTGAGGCAAATATACAATTTATGAGTAACATTGACTTGACTGGTCATTTATCTCCCTAATAAAATGCAGGTTTTCTTTTTATTCTATTTATATTGTCATTTTGCTCGACCCTGTTTTTTCTCCCTCAGTTGAAAGTTTCTCATGCTCATTTTTCCTGCCCAGCAGGCCGGTGTAGGGTTATTTCAAAGAGGGGCTGTCTTCATCAAGAACAAAAAACTTCAATATGAAATAATTAGATGTATTCATACAATTTAGTTTTTTTAAAAACCTTATTAGCATTGTTATCTCACTGCTCACTTATCTCTTTCTTCATCTTGGCTTCAAGTTTCAGGGATGTCGTTTTTCCCTGACCAGGGTACTATCTGTGTACTATCTGGAAATAAATAAACACAGTTCAGTTTCTTACCAGTAACACTTTACTTCAAGTCTCTCAGTGTAAGATTTATAAGCAGTATACAAACATTTCATGAACGTTTTATCACACACTATAGTGTAGTTGTATGCAGCTGTAAGAGCATTTTAAGTGTTCGTTAAGGTATCGACAACTACATCTTCTGCTATGCAGACATAATTTACTTTCCTTTTTTGATTAATACATTAATAAGCATGAGCTTACAGTGTGTCATAAGGCATTTATTAAAAGATTTTATACTACTTATGAGTTGCCTTTTTACCCCATTATTATTGCCAGCTCACTGCACCTTGTTTCTCCACCTCAGTTACAAGTTCATCCTGCACTTTTGTAGCATATAAAAAAAACCAAGGATGCCATTTTCCTCTTATTTAAGTGAGATGTAACAGTGGCAAAGAGCAAAGTCTGTTTTCATAGAGCAAAAGCAAAAAGGGACAAGGTTAAATGAAAAATATTTTAATTTATTTTATTAATATTTTTCAGTTTATTTGGGATAAAAGGTTTTAAGAGTAGTGTTATCTCAGTTTAATGCAGAAAATGAACAAACTGAAGTTCATGCATCTATTATTTTTTCTATAGCCTCACAGAGAGCAGCTAATGAGGTTATTGGGCATCTGTGACGTGACATCTACATTTTGCCCTATTTGTGAAACAATGGTAACAAGGAAGCCAGGGACATTGGGCTCTGTGTTTTCCAACTCAAAATAACAAAGCCAAGCAGCCGCTGGTGGGAGGCTGTGCTCTCATGGAAATGAGCAACCGAACCAACAATGTAGCGCCTAATCTCTTCAGAGAGAGGAATCAGTTACACAGCAGTATGCACCCCTCAATGCTTTTCATTAGAGTCAGCGTGCTATTGAAACAGTCGCTCCACCCCCCCACCCTCCAACTCACACACAAACACACACACACACACACACACACACACACAAACCTTGTGTGTAGCCACAGGCCTTACTCATACATGCACCAGATACAAGGTAGCCCCCCAACAACAGAAGGGTTGAAATAAGTGGGGCAGAGGGAGGAATGGGGGTGCGAGGCCTCAAAGCATCGGATTAGAGTTAATGTGCCCTCCCTGGGTTATAATCTCTTCAGAGGGGGACTTTGTTTGAGGGGCTTGAGGGCAGTAAGATAAGTATCTATTACAGAAACTCCCTCTTATCCCCCCAACATCCCCGCTTCAAAAATGAGGCACAAAAACACTTGCCTCTGTTCCCCTCTGTGTTGTGTGATACCCAGGACCCAAAAGCAAGTGCTGCCCTTTTCAGCTAATCAGGAATTAAGGTCTAAAGCCGTATGGAGAGTTAGCAGGGCCCATATTTACTCCATCTGTAGCCCACAAAGTCAGGTAGTTAAAGAAGGATCAAAGGCAGCTTAAAATACTCTGGTTATTCTATAGAAAGTGAGAGAAAAAAAAGCATTATCACAAGTTCTTCTCTGTTTGGTATAAGGAGAAGCTGGGCCGTGAGCAGCCGAGCCACTCAGTTCGATGTGAAGCAGGCGTACGACAAAAGTGACACAAAAGTTCAAAGTGAACAACTCAGGCATTAAAAAAACAAGTGGTTTGGTTTGATATAAAATACAGTTTAATACCAAAATATCTTCATTATATAAATATTGTGCAAAAGATGTAATGGAGGCTGGTTCTTCAGATTAGATTACACCACCACAAGTGAAAATGATAAACAATACAAAAGCCCTTTACACCAATTGGCAGAATAATCCAGAACACACTGTCACAGTGCAAAACATCGATCGCAAAGAGGAAAATAACACCAGGGGGTAGAAGACAAAATAAAGTACAATCAGTTTTCACTGAAACCTGAACCCAGTAACAGAGGCCAGATTATCTGTGCCCACGCTGCAGAAACATAAGTCAAACAATCAAAAGTTATTTAATATCAGCAGGTAGTTTTGAACCGTGACAACACAAGTTACATTGGACAAACATAGCCCCCACAACCTGACAATAACAAAGGGGGATATGCCAGCCAAGCAGAGTCTGTACAGGGTTGGCAAATCCTACTAATTGGCAGAAAACATAATAAGATCCAGCCCTGCAGTAACGTTTGCAATGGTGATGAAAGTCAGATCTAACTTTTTCATGCAGCGTTCGTTTTTGTTTTTTCCTCCCTCTCGCGCTCTGGAATGTCTCATCGGCTCAGATATAAAGAAACACCAGTGGTTTTGTATGTTTAATCCCATTAACTAATCATAAACACTTTACACTGCTGCTGCTGCTGCTGCTAACCATTTTTCAAAGTGTGATGTAACTTTTTAGACTTCAGTCTTCCAAGCACAGTATTAAAATTAACTTGTATAAATGCAAAAGACATTTCACATGTACTTAATAATTGTTTCATTGACTGATTAATCTGATGTTCAACAGTTGCAGGTTGGGTTTCCTGCTGGTGCCTTCAGGGACTTGATAAAATAAAACTAACTTCTCTGCCAACGCAAAAAACAATTTAAAAACACACACACAATTGGGGAAAAAAGGAAATGCTTTCTGTAAAACTGTAAAGCAACTTCATCTCAAGTCTGAGTTTCAGATGTCTGATTTTCCTGCTGGCAGTTGAACGCATCAATAAGGAAGTCTTTTCAGTTCAGTCCCAATTTAGGACCGCCACTAGATGACAATGTAATAAAATAATTAATAAAATACACAAGTACTAGTGATATGTTTTGGAAAATGGTTGTGGTATCATGTTAAGTGCTCATGATTTTTAACAGGTCATAACATACAAAACCACCAGCATTTTCCCTTAAAGGATAAGTCTGGTTATATTCTGTATCTACGTCTCCTCGTCAGAACTTCCCACTTAAACACAAACAAAAGAATCCCACTGGCCTGAGCTCATTTGAACTTGTAAGGCATAAGTAACATTTAGCAACATTTAGTAAAATTTAAAGGCTTCAAGAAATACTTGTCTGGTAAGCATAAATATTAATAATACACGTATGAGCATAGCATCACCTGCAGTACTTCCTTTCAAAGTAAAAGCACTTAGATGAGCTTGTAGGTGCCTCAGTGAGTGCGTGTGATTGTGTCTGTAAGCACAGGTGTCGATGTGTGTGTGTCCGTCATAAATATACAGATACAGTATTAATACTTACATGGTATATAATGGGGGTTTATATTATGTATCAATAGGAATGTATGGATGAGTCAGAAATCGTCCCTGGTGTCTGTTTCTCCTCAGCGGGAGAATTTTCTGGGTCTGAACGGAGGCAGGACGAGCTGATGTGACACCGTCCTCTCCTCCTCTATCGGAGCCAGCTCCTCCGCCGAGCCCCATTTTTTCTTGGACTGGAACAACGATGCCAACTTCCTGTTCCTGTTCCGCTCCCTGGCCTGAGTGACTTGAAACTCTGGGACCATAAGAAACAAAAAAAAGAAACCCACGACTTTTTGAGAAAGCAGTGTTTAGGGGTTTTACATTTTGGAAAGCAAAACTTAAATGTTAAAATTTTTTTAGAACTACTTGCTCTCTTGTTGAGAGTTTAGATGAGAAGACTGATAACACTCTCCTGACTGTACATTAAAAAAGCTCCCTAATCAACACATTATGCCTTTGTTTGTCTGGACAAAACCCAAAGTGTAAAAACAACAAAATGTAGCTTTACAGGAGGATTATGTGCTGGACCACTTCTTGGTGACTTCCTGGAGTTTCCAGTGAGGCTGCCAGACACTACAACGTGTTATTTTTACACTTTGGTTTTTGTACAGATCAAACAAATGAGATGCAATGTGTTAAATACTGTCTTTAAGAGGCTGCTTCCCCCGTCTCCACTAAGCTAAGTTAACCAGCTGCTGGTGGTAGCTTTGTATTTAACAGACAGATTTAATTGTATTTGATGAACAGATGTGTGAGTGGAGTTGATTTTCTCTTTTCTTTTTCACACTTTCTCCAAAGGTTTTAGCTAACATTTCACACAGTGCCTTCAACTCCTCATGCAAAAGCTACAGTACTCTCCTTTATATTACTTTAGTAAGTAAATCTTATTTCTACAGTACATTTTAAAACCAGAGTTACATGGAGATTTAAAGGAGCACATAAAATAAAGAATTTCAGGGAATAACAAACAAAAAATAAATAACTGTATGAACTGAAAGAACAAAAGTTCTTAAGATTTGACTTGTAGCATTAATAAAATGGATGATCATTTATAATTCGGCAGCAAAAGTGTAAGGCACTCACGCAGCTCGCAGTCTTCCTCTGGACCCTCTGGTTCTTTGTTGTTTAGATAATGACAAGCAAGATGGCCACTGTAGTCCCTTAAGTTTTCTTTAGCCCCTGATAAGAGGAAAAATAAATCTGAAAACTGAGACCAGTCAGGTGAGCTAAAAACTAAGAAAAAACTCCAAACTTCACTACAAAAATCACTACATGAAACCTGATGTCACTCTTTAATTTATAGGTTTTAAAAAGTAAAATCATGTATCAAAGAAGTAAAGTTTAGATAAGAAACACAAAATGATGATTCAAACTTTCACTCTGTATGCTGTTGTGGATTTATGTAGGTGTGGATCAACAGTTTAAATGGAAGCAGTTTTTACCATATGTCCCTATGAGCAGGTCAAGAATATTCCGATGACCATGTAACGCTGCAATGTGTAGAGGTGTGTACCCCTGTAAAACAACAGGAAACATGCATAAAGAAAATTCAAAAATGAATGTTTATTCTGAAGGACACTGCTGATGCAAACACACTGTCAACATCCACTTGACTGACACAGTTTAAAACTGATAGTTTACTATGTGCTGCGTTGAGGGGAGTAACTGTGTCAAAGTGCTGAAAAGGTTTAGTACCTACCCCCTAGAGTTTCCCAGGCCCAAACGCAGCCAATGAAAACAGCATGGAAAAAAATATACAAATTAGCAAAGGTTATGGAAACACCAGATAATGATAAAAACATAATTGCTTGGTAATTCACTGAAAATTGCATAGTTTTAGAGTTGTGCATGCTGGCACATAGACGCACTGTTTTGGGAAACAATTAACGTGACATGACATGATTTATTAGCAGAGCACTCCCGCAGCCCCGACAACACGTGCTGCTGTAGTACATTTGCACAGCTGGATCTTCACAGAGATTATTTGGGGAACATTACATCACTGAGGGGCACAACAGAAGAAGCCAGCAGCCATGTTGTTGTCCTGTTGTTATCAAACCGTTAACTGTACATATCCACCACTGCCTGATGAAAGCCTGGGTACTCACATGCTGCAAGAAAGAAGAAGGAATATCATGAATAAATCAGCGAGTCTGACGGCACTGTGTTCTGTCCGTCATAGTTACAAGGTTCACAGGAAAAGTTTCAGATGTGTAGTGAATACTTAAAGAATCTAAAGAAGGTTCTGTGGGTCCTTTACGAGGTTCTAGTGGATACTGTGGGTCCTCTGGATGTTATAGAGGTCGATGGGATGGGGGGAGTTCTAAAAGCCCTTTAGGTTGTTTAGAGGTTATTTAAAAGGCTGAAGTGGTAACTCAAGAGGTTCTACTGGTGGTTTTAGTAGTCATTAAGAAGGTTCTGGTGGTCCTTTAAGAGGAGAGTCCAGATAAGACCTGCTCGGTGAGAGGTTGCATTAAGTTACAGAGACTAGTGGAACAGACTCTAGCCTGGACATGATGCCAAGTTTACTACTTTCTATGAAAGATGCTCTCAGGTGAATTATGTGAAAAGCAGGATCAAGAAGATTTTGGACCCATATTAGGCACCAAAAGTCTAAAAAAGTTACTAAAAGTTTTGGCCTCTGCTGCTTTGATTTTGACCATTCTTTAAAAAAGAATTTTGAACCATTCCCTTAAAGAGAAAATGCTCATTTTTGCTTTTTTTGGTCACAGGTGATCAAAGAAAGGTTTGTAATGACAGTACAGTTAAAATACCTGACTAACTGGAGTGCCCCTTTTAAAATCATTGTGTAACAGTGAAAAAATAAAAACTGAACTCACTGATTTGGTGTTGACATCAGCACCGGCATTAACCACTAGAGTGGCCATGTCCTCATTGCCATGTTTGGCAGCCCAGTGCAGAGCTGTCTGTGTGGAACAAAGAAAGAAGGAGTTATTCATAAAGTGCCCAATACAATGTTCTGTACTATTATCAGGCGTGGTAATTGCTGTAGCATCATTACAAGTTGTCTAAGTTGAGCGGGGCGGCTTCTCATTGGCTGTGCGAGGGCAGAGGGCCAGCTGCGCACAGAGGGGAGTGGACGGATGGAGGGATGGTGAGAGAGAGGGATGGAGAGATGGTTTCCTGCCATCTAACGCAGCCTAATTACAAAACAACACAGCACTGTGCCCACAGTCGGGGGGCCTGGCCGCCTGTCACCAGGGGGAAGATTGATGATGTTAGTGTGACCCGCAGAGGGGAGACCCACCCAGACATCACCGCTCTACTGTCAGCACACGTCAAGGAGGGAAACACAGCTCTCCCCCTCCCCCTCTTAGAGATACACCCACATGTCCACATGCTAAGATACTCAAAGTGTGCGTAGATGTTAAAATAATAGACACATGTATAAAAGCAGAAAACTCCCGAGTCACATGCAAACCACATCCACCTGTCTGACTGGAACTGTGATCTCCTCTGTTTACACTCTTTAAGCTGCATAATTATGGGTTATCAACAGGTGAAAGCTGAGCGTAGGTGCAGATGTTGGCTGAGTAAACCACATCCACCCCTCCTGAGGCTGACCCCTTAACACAGCAAACAGTAACCATTTCAGAATTACATGTTAATGTTGGATGGATGAAAACCTTAGAACCTCAACTTTTGTTATTTTAAGTCTTTATTTCTGTTAAGTAAATATATGATGTGTGAGAGGGGGAAAAAACAAACAGGAGCGATTGGACAAGATGTAAACCACTTTTCATAGTCGTGGAGATACGGGTTTTTATCCAACAGCAGTAACATGGAACTGTAATGCAGTGAGTTTATCTGTGAGGTGCTCTACATGAATGCAGTTCTGATGTACTTCAAGTATTTCCATTTTCTGCTACTTTATATTTCTACTCCACCAGAATTCAGAGGGAAATATTGGACTTTTTACTCCACTACATTTATTGTGACCGCTACTGTTACTTAACCTGTTACACATAAAACATTCATTATTTTATAAAAAAAATAAAATTTTAAAAATAAATGTAACTACCCCAAGAGCATGTAAAGTTGTTAAAACAAGCACAAGCTCTCCCTCAACCAGCTACATCACTGAATTGCTGTTGCAGCTGGGTTTTTTTTTTTTTTTTGGTAGGAGTTACGGTGCTGACCATGAACTGAAATGTCTCCTGTTGATGCAGTCTGTGCTGGTAAATGCTAAAAACAATCAGCTCCAATAGGAAAGCTGCTATACCTGGTGATTGCTGCAGACACATTTACCGATTTTATATAAATTTGAAAGATACTTTTGAGTCACAGAGCTTAGCATCCATTTGTTGGAAAAATAAATAACCTGGTGCTCACTGAAAAATACAGAAGGTCTTTGAAAAAGATATCTCCATAATCCTCAAAGACTCTTCTGACCATGACAAAATTGTGTGTTTCCTGCATGATAAAGAAAGTTTTTATTCCCAATCCAAACAGAGATGGAAGCCAGACATATGTTTTTGCTTAAATTATATAACATGTATATCAGTTAATTTGTCTTATTTTATATTTTCATACAAAATATTGTGTAATAATTTACATTTGTGGCACATTGGAGCAAGGAGATATGTAATTTCTGGCTACCTGGATAGGAAATACAGTCACAGCATTTTAAAAAAAATGTGCAGCAGATGGATTATTTCTGAGAAGGCTTTTGGAAATACCTTCAGAACAGCTGTAACGACATGAGCAGGTATTTATTTTTCAGAGAAATTGGTGCTTAGTTCTGTGACTTGAAATAATGAGAATACCAGAGAGGAACAACCCGGGGCTGTTGCACTGTTTGAAAAGGACACAAGCTCTTTTGTGTTTCGGCGTTATGACGCTAATCGTGCCAATCGTAGCACAACAAGCCCGTCCAGCAGCTGGCAAGAGAAAAATGTCTGCTTGTAGATGCTGAGGGGAATGAGGAAGCAATATGTCGCTACATCTCACTGTGTCAGGCGTCTGGGAGACAGATTGTGATAGATGCTGTCTGGCTGGAGTATCTCCATCTCTTTTGTCTGTCCCCTGTCACACCTTAAGACAGATTGGCCAAAGGGCTGTTTGACGGGCGGCTCGGCGGGTCTCCCTGTGGGCAGCAGTGATGGACGAGGCCGAACAGGATGCGGCGTCTTCCCTTCCTGCGCCTCTCGTTTATGTTCCTACCTACCGGGGTGACCCCCCACCTGTCCGATCACTCAGGGACGGCTGTGTCCCCACCATGCGCTCCCCCAGTGAGGGAAGTGGTGGCTAAAGAGGGACTCGCATCAACAGGAGACACAATGGTCTGTGTGCCTGATACTGCCCTGGATGTGGAGGAAGACGGAGAGGAGTGATGGGCGAATGATGTACTTACAAACTGTGTGGCAGAGGAAGTCCGTCACAGCAGGAGTGGAGATCCACATCACGAGGAGAGCAGGGAGAGAAAAAGAGAGTTAGACTTTAGAGTGTTTGCCTTTGGCGAAACGTAGGTGTCCTGACTTGTGTTATGTCTTCACTTTTAAGCAACGTCACCTTTAAACCACTGTTTGAAGTGCATATCCATAAAACCACCTGATCCCAACAAACATTTGGACAGAACAGGAAACACTTAAGTCCTCCCAGGATGAAGAGTAATCCCCTCAGTCCTGGTCAAACATGTGATTTGGAGCCTGGTATTTGGTACACTTATCTGAACTTCTGTTGAGCAAAGTCAGGATGTGACAAATGCTGATCAAATATAATAACTCCTGGTGTTATAGCCTCTGGTTGTTGTGAGTCTTGTGACTGTTTTGGTTGTTGGAAGGTATCTCTGTACGTTATCTCTGGAAAAGGCATCCACCTCTGCTGAACAGGGAAAGGCTGAAGGCTAAAGGGAACATCAAAGAGGCCTGAGGGGGACTTAGCACCTTCCCAGGGACACAACCAGCATTGTTCTACAATTAATCCCAGCCTGCTCTATTACTTTCAGATTATCTTTAAGTGGGTGAAGTCTTTGTGGGGCATTAAGACTCTCCTTAATCCCCATCCCCCCTTACATCTCCCTACACTTCAATGGCGGCCATGCTATCTTGTCCGGGTGGGGATGGCAGGGGCTTAGGGCTACTCTTAGAAGGTGGTCTGCCATGGCCACAGGACAGTGTGAGAACTGTGACACAGGGGAGGGACAACAAACATGAGCTCAAATCTCTTAAGCGCACAGGGAGACAAATAAAAGGATTTGGGTTGTCAGGGGGGCACAGGAGCTAAAAAGCTATCTTTCATAATCCTTTTGATAGTGGACCTTTGAAATGCATGATCTGGATGTTTTAACACAGGGTTCTCAGAATACTATTAAAGGAAAAATGTCGACAGAATGAGCTTGTGAAAGTTATACAAGCAAAAACGCAGGAGTGAGTGAGCTGAGAGTGAGGAATCAGTTGATAAATCAAGAATCGCAGAGCTGTCGTGACGGAAGTAACCTCCACTAAAGCGGTAAATTAACTTCCATTCTGATCATCTAAAAGTTATTACACACAAGGTGCTGGTAGAGGTATGAATGATGAAACTTACCCCCTGAAAGAACGGTCATGGTCACAGTCAGGAGTATCAGAATGAGAAAATGAGAGGTTATTAGTCAGAGAAAATCTTTCATAAACAACATCCTGGACAGTGACTTAATAATAACTACACACAGTTATAGTTGCATAAAGTCTATAGCAAGTGCTGTGTCAAATACTCACTGAGGTGAAGTCCTGGTTTGACCCCCCAAAGACACAAAACAAACAGACAAAGCATAAATTAGTGAAACCATCTTTTCCAATCACCTGGAACGCTTCAGGTTTTTACATTAATAACGTCTGTTTGCTTGGATAGTTTCCATCTATGACAACTCAGGTCTCATTTGTGCGGTTTTGATAACACTGTACACAAGTGATTGTTGCCACATTGCTGCAACAAAGTCTGACGAGGCGAGAAACCGAGCAGTGAGACGATCAGACAGGTTTAGCCTGTGTTGACCAAATAGTTCCAGGGACTACGGAGCCAAAGGAACTAACGTAGGCACTCAAAAGCCTGTTTACTTTTCCACCACATCAGAGGAACTGTGACGATTTGGAAAATTAGATTAATGACACATTCAACAACATCTTCACACAGAGTCAAAATCAGATAAACTATAGGCTCTGGCTGCATGAATATTCATTAAAGGATAACTGGTATTTTTGGGTGTAAATGATTGAAGTCTTTGTGGTTACAGGTTCACTGTTCTTGCTCAATACTGCACCGACTCCAAAGATTTTCATACCTATCAATCATTTACACCCAGGTTCAAAAATATCAGAGTTATCCTTAAAGCAAATACTGTCATACAAATTTCAATATTTTAAACAGTGATAAAGTTTTCTCATGACTTAATATAGGTGAAAGAAAAAAGAAATGTGGCAGGTTGATAAATAAAAACTGTGTTTTGTGCTTCTTCACTGATTACCTACAAGTTTACAAGCTAGTGAAGCTAACAAGAATTAGCCTCATGACGACTGTGGCTGTTTCAGTTTACCGCATGACCCTCGTTTTGTAGGTCGCAGCTGCCCCTCAGCAGGTTTGGTAGTAATTTTACCATTCGTCCTCTTTTTTCTAAATAAGTTCAGCCAACCTGGGGGTTTGTTTAAAACCTTGGCTGCTTGTGTTTCTTGCCCCATCATAGCTTTGTGGTAGCGATACTGTCACATTCTCAGATGTTAGTATTACAGCCATAAATATGAAAATAAGCTCTCGTCTCTGGTAAAGAGAATGAGGAGGAGGGCTGCGCTACCTTCTTGTTTGCCAGCGAGGGGTCCTGACTGAGCAGCTGAGAGAGGTCAGGGACTCGAGCACCAGCAGCAGAGTAGATCCACTCCTTTTCTATAGGATCCAGCTAATACAGAGAGAGGAGGGAAGGGAGGGGGGTTCAGACATGTACACACACCCTACTATCCACATCCTGTTGTGGGCTCTTTAGATAATGCTGAAACTACAAACCTCTAATCCATTTCCTATGAACCACTGAGTCACAGCTAACTGACAGTTTGTGGGAGACACCCATGGTGCACTGCACTGACCTCAACAGTTTATACTTTTACTTCTGTTTTTGGTTTGTCCCTTCACATGTTTTTCTTATACCTCCTCTAAAACCAAAGGAAAGCCACAGGAAAAGACTTGAAAAGGACTTACAGCGACAGCAGCAGAGCCCATACTGCCCGTACACTCCTCGTCTTGCTCCGACTCGGACTGAAAGACAGAAAACAGACGACTGACTATTACTCAGTGGTGACAAAAAAGCCCTGACTGTGACACAAGCTAACTGTACTGAATCAGTCATAATGCTCACACCGCATGATCCAACATCACAGGGTGGACATACACTCACTCTCTCACACAGTGGTCACACTGCTGTGATGTTTTCCAGCTGATGAGACGCGACCAAAGGGTGTCAGACAGATAGAGAGGTAATGAGACAGCAAGGCAGAGGTGACACTTTCACACATAAGGGGTAATGAACAACAATCCAATTAACAATTAACCAAAAAACAACATGGCTACAGTCAGGCCATGTGCTTTTGTCAGCAGTTTAGTCTTAAGGGGTCAAGAGAAAATCTCCAAAAATAATGAACACGTCCTTCTAGCAGTGTATAAAAGTGTCACTTTGGCTGATTTATGTTAGAGGGGAGGGTTATTTTCTTCTCCCTTGCCTCTTTTGAGGAGAACCTGATTGCTAATTGTTCTCAGATCATACAGAGACATGATGTTAAAACACTCAGCCCTTTCATGTCTCCTGCACAAACTGTCACACGTCAGCGTGCTGAACATGAAAAGTGGAGGGATAGTATTTACTCAGCCCATTCCACTCTGACACACGTCCATTTTTTTCTGTACTTTTGTTGGAGACCAATAATAACAGACAGAGAAAAACGATGCTGAGCATGAGGGAAAGACGGAGGGGGGACAAGAATTCCAGCAAATACCCTCTCAGCTCCTCAGTCATTTTTATTGCCTTTAGGGCTACAACTGCCATTTTCACTATCAGTAATTATGAGTAATATTTGTCTAGTTTTTGAATCATAATTTTCCAGAGCTCAAAGCGACATCCTCACATGTCTTACTTTGTCTGACCAACAGTCCAATACCCAAAGATATTCAGTTTATTATCACACAAGACAAAAAAAATGGCAAAAAAATAAAAATTGAGAAGCTGGAACTAGTGATTTCCTTCAAAAATGATTTGAGAGATTAATTAATTATCAAAATAATTGCAGATCATTTTTTCACTCTGTTGACTGACTGATTAACTGACTAGCTCTATATTAGATACTGTGGACTAATAGAAACTGAAAGCGTACTTCTGTAAACAAAACTAATTTCAAGAGTGAAGGGAAGTCAGATGACCACAAGTTCACAGAGATTAAATAAGACTGAGAGTCTAAAGCCATACAAGGTCACACTGACAGCGCTAACATGCTGATAATTAATTACTATTCATCATGTTCATCATCTTAGTTTTGTTTGTTATTTGCTAATATTTGCCAATTAGTACATAATACAAAGAAAAGCTGAGGCTGATGGGAATGTCATCAGTTTGGTGGATATTTGATCACAGCCTGAAATATTGGACAAATTAAAATTTTGACTTGAGGATGGAGTTAGACGAAAGGCTGAGGAATCAACAAAGTTATTACAGTTCTTCCTGAGGGAAATATTGATTACTGATTATTATTGATTGTCTATATAAACTCTTAAACTCTTAAATTCCCCTCTAGATGTTGAGACACTGAAAAGTCAGAGTACCATCCTGGAATTTAAAGGAGGTATCGTCCCCTTTATTTGAGAGCATGATAATATAAATTACATTTCCTCTCAATGTTTGGGAGACTAACATCAGTTTATAGCCTCAGGTGTTCTGATTGTGTAACCAGCCAGGTAGCTTCTGTGATATGAACCAACCGTCAACACTGTGTCCTGAATACAGAGTTCAATGGTGTGACTAATACCTTAAGCAAACACACTTAATCTCATTCCAGTGCTGTATTAATACACTCCAACGTATTTCATCTGTCTATTGTGCAGGCCATCAAGGAGAGCCACATATCTGACTCTGGGATGAATCCCAATCTCTTTAATGGGCACAAATGATTATTATCTTTCTAATGAGGTCCAACATGTTGCTGCTTAACATAATAACAGAGAGCTTAATTTAAATGCAGATTCTCTCCACCTCTCCCCCAACTGGTCCTCCCCCCCTCCAACTCAAATTCAGCATACTGTAGGTTTACAAATCCAGGTAATTAACTTAGCACCACCTGGTGGGTAACAGAGGAACCACTGGAGTGTAGGTACTGACCTGGAAGTCAGTGTTTCTCCCCTCACTGGTGGTAGAAATATTCAGGTCTTTTTTACTTTAGTAAAAGTAGCAATACCACAGTGTAGAGATACTCTGTTACAAGTATAACATTTTAGAACACTAGTATAAAGTAGAAAATACACTTAAAGTAAAAGTACTTGTTTTGCTGAATGGTTATTTTCTTTTTCTTTTCTCTGTGGCGGCAGAGCTGAAGGTGAAGTCTTCAAATGTCTTGTTTTTTCCAGCCAACAAAGATATTCAGTTTATTGTAAAAAATAATTTTTTTGACCAATTTTGACCAAAAATGACTGAAATGATCAATCAGTTACCAAAGTAGTAGTTGCGGATTAGTTTTCAGTCAACCTTCTCAGCTCCAACTGTTACTGTTACTGGATGTTGCATTACTGTGTGCATCACTTTAATGCTGCAGCTGGTAAAGGTGGAGCTAATTTTAATGACTTTATTTACTGAGTATCTTTCCTCTGTCCAAGTGCATTAAAATCCATAGTCAACTATTCATTTCAGCTGTAAACTAAGCCACATTTTGCACCTCAGACAGTGACAGAGCAGCATCATATTTCAGCCTTGTTCGCCCAGAAAATCTAGCTTAAGACTTGAACTACAACACGTGTACTTATATGTGTATATTTGTGGCTGTAAGAAGAATTAATAATATACAAGTGAGCAAAAAAGCTTAACCAGCGAGTACAAGCCCAGTATGTCTGTCACCTTTGACCCCAAATCTTTGTCCAACTCATCCTCCCCGATGCTTTGAACCGAGGGTACCTGGATTTGGATGACAGGAGGTTGCAGTGATGTGTGCTGCATGGTGACTGTTCCTGTCTGCTGGTCCTATAGGAGTACAGACACAATGTGCTGTAAACTCAGACTTTGTCTGATCCAGATGTGCGATCTGAACGTTGACAGGCCAAACATTCAGCTGTGTCAAGTGCTGGCTGAGGTCAACAGCCAGCATTAGTGCTTTGCCTGCTCTTTTTTCTTCCCCTCACCATCTGGGTGTGGACAGATAATGTTTAGTTTAATAAATCATGTATGAGGACGTTCAAGCAGCAGCATTAAATACATTAATCTTTCAAATCTATGATTAAACGCTCAAGTTTATGGGGGGAACAATATGTAAAAGTACCTCCAGAGGATTACTATGCATTAAACCAGTGCATAGTGTTTATTTTCACAACAGTCAAGTGCTTCTATGCATTAGTTTTAAACAGATCCTCCCTTTATGTAAAGACATAAGCCCTTTGACCTTCTCTTTCTTCTCACAGCAGCTAACTTAGATTTGTCCCAGCAAAAGAGCTCTTCTTCTGCTCCACAGTGTTCGTCTGTGTAAATGTCCACGCTGCAGGGCCATCGTTAAAAGCTGACACATGCTAGGAGAGAACAGGCACCAACAAAGACGGCCTTATATAGATAAATGCGTCACTTACATAAAGAGTAAACATGGTGTCCTGCGGCGGTGGCTGATTCAGCAAGTTGCAGTTTAGCACCCAGTGTTGTGGCTGAATCATTCCAGCTAATCCCACAGTTTGTTTAGTTTTTTACAAATCGAGCAGAATAACCAGCTGATCATATATTCACCTCTGCAGTGTTCTCGGGCTCTCCACATGACATCTGCTCATCCTGTGATTCCCTCTGGTGGGGAGAAGTCGTGGCAGCGTCCGTGGTGTCCCACTGTACAATGGCCGTTGTCCTGGCCGGACTCGAATGTTTCTGTCCGTCTACGTCTGTACCCTGTTGCTTGGTGTCGCGCTCATTCAGCAGCTGCCTGTATTTCTTCTTCAGGAGGAGGTACTTCTCACCCTGTGAAAGAGAGTCAAAAAGCACAATAAGGCTTTAAAAAGCAGAAAAAGGTCTGAATGGTTGCAGTGTTTTCTTGCTGCACCTTCTAGCTGGAAGTCATCACAGTAACTTGAGTGTTTTTGATGGGAATTATATACCTGTAAAGCTTTATTTTAAAGCCACTGCAGTACCTCATATCTATGAAGAATCCAATTATTCATCGGGCCAGATCACATGTCAGGTTAGTTTCTTTGCCTATAAATTCTGCTGCCATAGTTTCTGGCATCAGTGGATGACATACATCTTAATTTTTTTCTTTTCTTTTGGTTGACAGCTTGTATATTATGTGATTTAGTCTTTTATATCAGTGTTTTTATATATAAGTCTCACTTGAAAAAGAAAATAGATCTCAGCTTTATGCCCAAACATAGAAATAGTTTGACTTTTTTGGAAAATACTCTTTATTTGCTTTCTTACCAGGAGTTTGATAAGTAGATAGATACCAGTCTAATGTCTGTGTGATGCTTCCAGCTAGGGCCTGGTTAGCTTTAGCTTAGCTTATCATAGAGGAAGTGAGGACATGGCTTTCCCGTATGTGAGTTAGTCAACTGTATGCATGTTGATAAAAAGACTGATACCACTCTCATATCTGTACCTGAAAGGTGCCCTGTGAAGTCCCCTCCTACATTGTGTGTATCTTTGAAGTCTAATAAATGTGTTGATTGCATTTCCTTTCTCATAAAACATTTTGAAAGATGAACTGTTCACACTGCTGTTTGCTAGGTTACTGTCTTCCTTTTTCCTGCCTTTGTTGGGCCATTGCTGTATTTCTTAGTCTCTGGAATAGTGTGAGGAGTGTGTATCGTGTCCTGCATGTGTGTGTGCAAGACAAACAAAAAGGGACCCCATTCATAAAAAACTGCTCCATAACACCACTAGACATTAAAAACTGTAGATGGTACCATGAAGCATGAGGCCAGGAGACAATGAGCACAGTTTAGCATAAAGACTAAAAGCAGGGGAAACGGCTAGTCTGGCTCTGTCCAACATCCTAGTTTGTTTATATTTGTCCCCATAAAACTTTTTATGAGAAGTTAAAAACTGTAAGTGCACATGACCAAGAAATAGTTACAGCACAGAGGGACTCACAAAACCCCTGTTTTTTCTCTTACACTTGCTTGTGTACTTGCTTTACTTTAGCTTTAGAGATGTTGGTTGGCAGATTTGTTTTTAGCTCAGGACAAGTCTAAGGCTGAAGCTTTATATTTACAGTAATGGATATGAGAGTGATAAAGATCTTCTCATCAAACTCTTGGCAAAAAAGCAAATAACATTTGTTTAGTTAGATTAGTTTTGCAGTAACATTTTGAGTTGTACAGTGAAAATCTTTCATAAAAATAGTTTGAGGGAAAATGAAAACTGCAGCTGCAGTCCCTGGGGAGAGACCAGTTGGTACGAACAGTTCTGTAGAAAAACTTAACAGATTAGACAACTTCTTACTCTGTTGAGATAGTTCAACTGAAACAACAACTGTTCATAGTGTAACATTTGTGTTGTTAAGCCTGAGTGCAGACGTATAAATACAGAGTACATGGGAGCAGAGCTTTTTCCACAAAAGGTAAAAATACTGAATAGTTTACTCACATTCTCTGACTTCACCACAGCGATTCGGTCAATGATGAGCTTGAATTCCTCTCTGTATTTAGCTGTAGGGAAAAATATTTGACTTGAGAAACTGAAAACTAAACACAGCCTTTAATATCTCACATACTGTAATACTTTGATATTAGTGTGAGAGAATAAAAAGAGCTTGATTAAGTTTGATTCACTATAAAAGACATGGCGTGTTTCCAGATACAGACATGGCCAGAATGTGTTAGTGCCTGTTGATGTGTGATTTAAATGACAAGCTGCTGGATGAGATGTGCAGTGAGATGAGGTGGTAAAAGCAACAAGGTCTGATCCAGCACACACTTGGCTGACCAAGCTAGATGCAGCTCACACAGCAAAAAACAGATGCTTCAACAAAAAAAAGCCACTGCAAGGTAAGCTAAGGAGAGAGGAAAGAGGTTCCCCTCCAGCATGAGCAAAGATACAGATCACAGTGCATCTCCAAAGACGAAAACCTGACTCACTTTAAACCTGCGATAAATCTTTCCTGTGGGAAGCAAACAAACTACAGTTGACGAGCTGGTTGAGCTCATCAGATAAAGCTATCTGTCTTTGTTTACACCAGTGAGCAGACATTCAGACGTGTGCAGACTGTGATTAAGAATAGTCCCTCTGTGTGTAGGCCCCTGGTTATCTAGCAGCCAGGTCAGCTATGCAAGCACAAAGAATTTTCCAGGCGTAGGTATTCCATTCATGCCTAGGTGTACATGGGCATGCAGTTCAGGACAATTGAAGTGCTTCCTTTTCCTGATGTGGACGGAAAGAACATTTGTAGTGAGATAGTTGCACAGCTCACATGCACAACAACAGGAAATCCAAAGGAAGCTGCCACTTACATGTGTCTCAACAAAAGAATTCCTTGCTTAGCACAGTGAGTAACATAGAATACATGCTAGTTATTTATTAGCCACAGGTCTGCAAAAACAAACAGCTCACACAAACACACACATGTGAATGCAACCCCACCCCCACCCCCCAACACGACCACACTTCCCGCCATGCCCCAGTTTTCCGATCTGATGAAAAAGCGAGCCCATTAGAGGTCCACATCCAGTCATGCATGTGGACTTAATTATGATTAAAACACTATCATCACAATTACGACATGAAAAGCTGCAACCACATGCTACGACAGACTTTAAATGTGTGGGAAGCACTTCTCTAATTGGAGAGCCGTGTCAGATGGCAGAGTATCAAGGCTGCTTTCTAAACCTCTGTCAACAACTGCAGTGCTGACATAGCATCTGGACAGAACATGCTGGCAACTGCAATACAAGGTCACTTTGGATAATCATTTAGAGAGGCTGGGATATGTTTGTATTTCAGGCAGTGCCAAAGGTAAAGGTGCTGCTCAATGGACAGATGATGAATCATCACAAGCTCATTGTTTGTTTTCTGGGCCAAACAAAACTGCAATTAAACAGCAAATATTCTATCATTAGTCAGCGATGTGTGCTTTGTATTCTCAGGGTTTCAGACGGACATGTTATCAACATTAGTTACTAAAACAAATGCAGTCTAACACAACAGCCCTGCAATAAATCCACCTTAAAGCTGGACTACATAACTTCTGAAAGAAGTAATAACACAATCTACCTGTCAATACTGCCCAGCTAATACACTCTGCTTTACATGGTCTGGTGAGTTACACTGTCTTTACTCTTTTATTTACTTTAGTGATAAGTCAGTGAAATATAATCAGTAATGTCCTTTACAAGGCAATATTTATCTATATATGAAGTCTGCTAACATCAGGGCTGCAACTAACGACTATTTTTAATTTAATGATACAAACAGACACACAAGACACACAAAATGACCACAAAGTGATGCAATGTGACTTTGTAGTCATTTTGTCTCTGTTTTAGTCTGGGGGGTCTTGGTCCTATATAGTGAGTTACATGGCCTTTTACCTGTCTGTGCCCACTGTGGCAGCACAACAGTTTTATTACTTGTATTAATTAAGCAATATTGTATTTAACTGCTCATAAGTTCAAAGTTTATGTGTTGCTCCTTTTTAAGAAATGACATAGTCTGGCTTTAATGTCTGATTAATTACAGAGCTGTTGTGTTAGATGGCTTTAATTTTATCTAAGTGTACCTAAAGGAGCACAAACAGTGCACTGCTACTTATAATGTTTCTCCAAAAACCATTTGTCAGTAGAAATATGAGAAGTATTTTGGTGTTAGCTGTGATGCACGACAGGATTGCATAAGCATGTGTACGGTTAGTGGGAGGAGAGGAAGAGCAGGGAAAGTTCCCCACACAGTAAAACACATTTACAGCAAATACAGTGACCCGGGGGCTAACATAGTGAGAAACAGGGACGTTTTAATTACTCCTCATTTTGCTGAGGGATCACAAGTGCGTCTGAGGAGCCACAGGGCCTTCATGTGACATATGCTGTTGATGGGCTGGTTCGAGTCCTCTGTTCAGTTACAACTGGCCTGAGGGAGGAAATGACACAATCCCTGCTGAAACTGTAGATCTATGGAGGGGCTTTTAATGAAAACCAGATGTCTACCTCTCAACAGAGAACAATGCAAGGACACAGAAGTCGTTAGTTAAAGCAGGGCTGGGGATTGTTGCGTTTTAAAGTGAATCATATCAGTACAATGATGAGGACAGTCTGGCAAACACGAGGTCAGTTGATACTCGTGCCATCCCACAGTACCCAGCAGTCCTGGCACCGATGCAGCACGATCACATCACACTCCCTCCATTTTCAGGTTAATATTTTCATCTAGCTGAATCCATGATACAATGACTCGCTACTTACCACGTAACTGCAAGTCACTATGGCCAATAAAAGGCTTAAATGTCTTCAGTATATCAGCATTTTTGACTCTGCCTGAATTGCCTCCGGTGGAGTAGAAATAATCCAGCAGCGACTCTTCGCTCACATCACTCATCTCAGCCCGGTGTTTGTAACGTCTCTGTAAAGGCCTGGCTGGGTTTCTTAAAGATGTTTTTCACTTCTCTTGGTGTTTTTCACTCAGCCATAATGCAGTCCTCCGGGCTAATTTGTTATAGTGCATGTCTAAACTTCACTCCACCCAGACGAGCTGACCACCGCTGCGCCTCCTCCTGTTAACCCTTTAAAGACACACAGCTCAGCATCTTATTTTTCACACTTCAGCCTCTGCTGCAGGATGTAGACAGAGGCTGAAGTGTCAGCACTAGTGTCTCTTTCTTTTTTTCTCGGCGACATTTTTCTCTCAGCATGTTGTGAAAACACACAAGGCCATATCTAAAGCGTGTGCTACTTATACCCCATTTTTGAAAGTGACCCTGAACGTCTCATATCCATATGCGTCTCCAAAAGACTTACTGTGCACTCACAGTTTTTGGTACTTGACCTATTTCTACAGTCTGCTTTTTAAAAAGGTATCCTCTGGTAGAAAATTACTCAAATACTGTACTCAAGTTCATTTTTAATTATTGTAGTATTTCAGTTTTCTACTTCTACTTTATAACATTTCACAACGGGATATTGGACTTTTTACTCCATTGCATTTATCTAACACCTACAGTAGTTAATATTAATATTGACATTAATGATGATTTATATTTTCCTTACAGAAAATATGCTGAGTTTTAAAAAATGATGCATGTTTATACATTAACTAAACACCAGTTTATAAAATAGTTTAAATTACCTCAACCTACTGCAACATTAAAATGCTGCTTACACACTAATGCATCAATAATAGTAATATAATAATGTAATATATCAAAATATAATTCTCCGAATTCTCTTTTCGCTGTAATAACACAATGCAACCTCACCTGGTAATCGAATATGTATATAAGTAAAAGTGATGTCCCACAGCTAGTGGAAAAGAGACTTTGGAGGATTAAACATTATTTGTTACAGTTTTATCTGTCATATGTAGTTGTACATACAAGATTTAGCGAAGGGTTTGGTGCATTATCTCATTTTGCAGTCTGTTTTTCTTTTTTTATATAGTTTTAGGAGCCAGTGCCCCTAATCTCATGTGTTGCAATCATTCACATTTAGGTCTAAAAACCACAGGTGCCACAGTTGAGCTAAATAAGACTCAAACTACTTTGAAATGAGCGAGTGCTGTTATTGGTTAAAGAGCAGATTTTGAGGGGTTGCATCTGGGTCACAAGTTGTAAACTTGTAACCCACCAACCCCCCCGTCAACTCCTACTACTCCTGCCTCCTGTGCACAGCACTGATAATGATGGAGGGCCAGTCAGTTCAGGTATTAGACAAAGAACACATTGTCAGATTAATTGTGCAATTGTGCTGTAAATATTAAATGTGCTGGACTTACATGTTAATCCCTTTGTCCTCCTCTAGTATAGCTTCTCTTTGAACGGGTTTCCATTTAATTTAGAAATGAGTGATTTGTATTTCATGTTTTAGGCTGCTGCCCTAAGAAGACAATATTGGAATTACAGTAAGCTTCTTATAAGCTGATACAATTATTGAGGTGAGGAGTTTATATTGTCATGTGAAAGTGGGACCTTATGCTCTTTCAATTTAGAAAACAACACAACTTTTACGAGGATAGAGAAATTTGATCCTCTAGCATATGCCACGTTTTTGTGGGATGATTTTATGCCAGAGAGCAGCTGGCAATACATTTATCACCTTGCTACTGATGTTTAGGGATTGTATGGCCAAAAAAAAAAAAAAAAAAAAAAAAAAAAAAGAGTGAGAGAGAGAGAGAGAGAGAGAGAGAGCATCAGCAATGATTCATTTTGTCAAGGCACTCAAAAAGGCCAGAGCTGGTAGAAGTACTCTGATCCTTTAGTAAAGTAAAAATACCAATAAAAAATAAATCTCATTACAAGTAAAAGCCCTGCATTTAAATCCAACATGGTGAAATTCACCTTAAGTATAAAAAGCATTTGTTCTGCATATGGATGAAGAATCTGGTGGACCTCCTGGTGAAATTAAACTGCTTACATTTGTAAACATTTGATTACTAGCACTCTCAACGGTGATAGTACCCTGTGTTCACATTGTCTGATGCAAATGTTAGTACAGACAATTTAAATAAAGTTTAATAAAGGGCTTTTCCTTTTTTTCAGGATCCAGCTGATTACTGGCAGATTGGAGGAGGGTTGTTCTTCATCTTCAGCACTGCTCAGATTCATTTACATCTTGTGGTACGTTTAGATTTTATTGTGTGGTTAGGATTCTGAATTAAAAGATATAAGATATGCATGTATATTATCAGAGTATCTTCTATATTAAGTTACAAAAACTGACCCTCTTTTCTTTTCCTCTCAGATGCATGCAGACTTCCCTGAGCAAAGCTGAGGATGAAGGTGTCTCCACCTCCAAGGCAAACATATTGTGAATGTTTAGTCCTTGTCATAATGATGATTCAATCATTATGCTTTAAGGTCTTCCTCAGTGTCACAGTAATCCTTGAGTACACTGCCAACAGGAACTACTAATAGCAAATTCAGCAACTTTTAATGGAGCCACGTTAAAAATACCCTCACAAATTTAGGATGTGATTACTACTGCCCTGAGAATTACGCCACAATAAGTCAAGTTTGGACAGAATGTGACACTTTATTTTTGTACATACATCTCTTTTTTATTAATACTGAAATATAAATCTCTACTGTAAAACTGTGACAACTATCAATGTGAGTGAATCTCCCTCCTTAATAATTGCATCACCCACTATAGCAGAAATACTCTGAAAACAGATTGATTCATATTAAAATTATATTAAAAGGAAGAATTTATGTCTCTGGAAAAATGTTTGTTTCTTTTTTTAACATTTTCGGGCCAGGCACAAGTTTGCCTCAGTCTTTTACGCACATGAAATAAACTAAGTATACTATCGCTTCCCCCTTGAGGTTTTAATATCATACGATGTGGTGACGTTGCTCCACCGGCGAATGACGAGCGGAACTAGGCGGAGTAGAATCCGCCGACCAATCTGGTTCATGTTGGCTTCCGTGTGGGCCTGTTGAGCACCTCGTTAGCTTTTTATCCCTTTCTGGATGTTTTGCACCGTATTGTGTCTGTGTTTTTTCATAGTTTGTTCACGTTCCTGGTGATTTTACATTTCTCTTTAGCCATTTTTTCATTGTGGTGGTTTAGTATCTCGTTGTGATCGTTTTGAGTCCCAGTTTTGTCTTTGTGAGTCAGTGTCCATTCCTGGTTAACCGCGACTGTTCTACGCCTGCTTGCAGTCAGCGTTTTGTTAATTTCCGGGCAGAGTTTATGTTAGCTGGCATATGCCGGCTTTTGGCCGGTATCCTGCGTTGTTGTCCGGTAGATGATAATATCACCGGCCAATATGTCCGGTTAAAAATATGCTAGACAGGCCTAACAGTCTGTTGTGTGAATAAAATTTGCAGACAATTGAAAGGATAACTCTGGTATTTTAAAAACTGGACCTTGACAGGGATCACAGGTGCCTCTGCAATCGGTGCATTATTGATCCGGAACAGTATACCCGGCAATCGCTACATTATCATGTCTAAGCAGACATCCCTCAGAGTTCAGTCACGCTGACTACTTTGAATAAATTACATTTGTTGGATCACAGCATTCGTGCTTCACTGTTGTTTAAATGTTGGCTGTTATATTGCTGTTTAAAACATATGCCCGGTGGTTGTTCTATGAGGCCGGAATTCCTGAATATTAAGGCACAAATTGGCCGCCACAAAGAAGTCTAGCGTAAACTCTATTTCCGGGATATACTGCAGGTGAAGTCCTCATAATCCTGTGCGTGTTAGTATTCTGTCGTGGCCACTCATTGATCCCCTGTTGTTTATGTTAGTGATTAGTAATTTGTTTGTGGTGATTTCGTGCGTGACTGAGCACAATTTTATGTTGAATACAGGCTTGAAAATTAGATTTTTGCTCTGTGCCCCTTTACAACTTTGAGCCTCAAGAGTATGGCCACAATGTATCAGCATAAACTTTACTGTGTGAGGTGAGATTGCTGTTAAAATTCATCACATTAAAACTAAAATTTAACAGGTTGAAGTTAAACCTCGAAAGTCAAAATTATGGTTAGGGTTAGGGTTAGGTTATTTTTTTTTCTTGACAAATTGCCTTCACTCAGAGGTCAGTAAATTCTTATTTTAGTAAAATAATGAATTTATTCACCTCAACACTCAAAGTGTGATTATCAAAATTTTAGTGTTGAGTTTTCAGTGTTGTAAGTTTTGGTGGTGAAAAGTTTGTATTGCTATTAGTTTTTCAAGTGTTGTGCTTGTGTTTTCCAGGTGTACCTGCTCAGCTGCTGCAGCCTGGACGGAAACACCAGCTCTCACCTTACAGAGAGGTAAAGAGGTATGTGTCCTAAAGATTTACCCCGTCTGAAATGTGAGTTAGGATCAGTCTTAAAGTAGCAGGAATGTAACACAGCATGGAAGTGAAAGCAGTGCCGTTTATTTAATGTGAAAGTGCAATAAAAATTATTTTGTCCCTAAAATCAATGAATAATCAAGAAATAATCATTTTGATCACAATCATATGGCCATAATTTCACTTTAATGTAAAGACAGAAGGCATTTAAACTGTGCAGAGATATTGGTGTCCACACATACTTGCATGGTTTGTTCACTGATTTATTTATTTTTTAACTGATATGTTCTGAGGCCCAAGCCCAAGCTTCCTGTCAGCTGATTTATGTGATGACATGTAGGACAACCATGTCAACATAAATCAGCTAACAGGAAGCCTCAGCAACACTTTTGATGAAGACTGCCGGCTTGACGGTTGAAACATCTCAGGTAAAAAAAAAAAAAAAAACACCTGTCTTTATATAGGTATAGTGATTGTTTACATGTTCTTTTCACTTTGAATTTTAGTGCTCAAGAAAGATGAGGTTGATCTGCTGGAGAAGAGAGATTCTACCTCATCAATGATGGAGATGATGTTACACTGGACAGGATCCATGCTTACTACTTCCAAGTCCAGGTATAGCTTCATGTTGTGGATGCTGAGTGTTGCAGTTTTGTGACATGGAACTATAACTAAATTTTCCTTGAAAGAATTTGGCCTGATGGGGAATTTTGGGATGTTGAGAATCTTCAGAAACAGTATTTCCAGAAATTCCAAAGTAATATGTTGACATGTGATATGACAAAAGGACACTAAACATCAGATTCATTCATACTTCATAGGAAATGAAAAGCACAACTAACGTTAATCAATCTATGTTTATTGAGTTGATTTATACAACAAAGGTATTACAACAACTAAAATGATGTACAGCATGAATTGGACTCCAATCATATCAGTGACAATAGAATGACATTTCCCTTCCACTAACCCTATAACCTTTTCAACATGAATACACATGACAGGTTTTTTTTTTCTTGTTTCTGTGATGACACGTCATACTGTACCATGACATTTTTGACCCCATATTATACTATGACATTTTTATGACATTTTTGACCACATATTATACTATGACATTTTAATCACATTTTTGACGCCACCCTATACTATGACATTTTTGACCACATGCTATACTATGACATTTTAATCAAATTTTTGACGCACTATACTATGACATTTTAATACATTTTGACCATACTATACTATGACATTTTAATCAAATTTTTGACGCCACCCTATACTGTGACATTTTAATCACATTTTTGACGCCATACTATACTATGAC